>NC_056725.1:1537249415-1537316915 GCF_019279795.1 Protopterus annectens | reverse complement strand
ATGTGTGATGTGTGTCTGAGACTGTCTTATATAATGGCAGTGTTATGGAAAAGAGTTTTCTAAGATAAGATGCAGGGTTAGAGTTCAGGGGAGGGTTAAGAGTAGGGTTAGGTTTAGCGGGTAAAAGTAAGGTGGTGCAGGTGGGCAAAGCCCAGTGCATCTTCATATACCAGATGGAAGACAAAAAAGTGTTCAGACATAACTTTCTTGGGTCATGCTGAAAGAAAGGAATCAAACAAATAAATGGCAGCTCCAGAAGTTCCACACTATTTCCTAAGACCTTCCTTAGGTTTCCAAAAGGAAGCTGTGGGCAGCATGGGGAATCACATAAGGGAAGGATCAAGGAAGACAAACACATTAATACTGCCACTGATTTATTGTCAAGGACGATTAAAAAATAAACTTGAATGTGTCATGAGCTCCCTATTTCATCATCATGGAATCAGGTTACTTACAAGCTACCTTCTCTACAATCTTACAAATGAAAAATGGTTTAGAAATAGTAAGGCAACTATCAAGGACATCAAGACCAAATGGGAACATTTTCAAGATGAGAGACAAAGTTCTACCTCTGACAGTGTTGGAGAAACCCCATAACTCAAAGAAACTGTGATGATTTAATCTGTCATGGGTCACAGAACACCCAGGTTAGCCTAAACTCACCTGTCTGGGCAGATCCAAGGCTCAAGTGACTGGGTATATTCTTGAAACTAAAGTAGCATAGTCAGGTATCAGAAAGAGGCTCCAGAATGCCTCGCTCTCTCATTAAACAAATTAGAGTTAAGTTCATTCTCAGCATTGTTCTGCTGGACAGTGAGGGAGATAGAAGAGGTGCACATCTGGCAACTACTTTGGAGATGCATCCTTGGCTAAAGCCAGTGCCCATCTCTTGGCCAGACTTACAGAACACAGCAGGTAGTTGTCCAATTAGTCAGATGGCTGCACGTCAGTGGTGGCATTAGAGACATAGGTTGTTTTATACTGGCATACCTTAGGTCTAGCTCAACTATTCAGTTTAATGAAGGTCCACTGAGGTCTCTGTATAATGCTCTGTATTTCAGGAATGAAAATTCAGACAGTTGCCTGATGTCTGGTGGAACTTTCCCTCCTGGATGGGAGAAACACCACCTATTGCGCATGCTTTGATGCCCACAACAGCTCACTGCATGCCTCTTATGTCCATATGCCACTACTGGCAGATTCATCTCTGAGTCCTGTTACCCTGATGTTCATTGCCATTCAAGTGCACTTCAAACATTTGACCCCCTTGCATATCAGCCGTGCATGAAAATACTCAGTCCCGGTCAGGGGGAGAACTGTCAGCCTGAATATCTCAGTCCAGGTTGGGAGAAGAACTGTCAGCCTGAATCTCTCAGTCCGGGTCAGGGGGAGAACTGTCAGCCTGAATCTCTCAGTCCGGGTCAGGGGGAGAACTGTCAGCCTGAATCTCGCAGTCCGGGTCAGGGGAAGAACTGTCAGCCTGAATCTCTCAGTCCGGGTCAGGGGGAGAATTGTCAGCCTGAATCTCTCAGTCTGGGTCAGGGGGAGAACTGTCAGCCTGAATCTCTCAGTCAGGGTCAGGGGGAGAACTGTCAGCCTGAATCTCTCAGTCCGGGTCAGGGGGAGAACTGTCAGCCTGAATCTCTCAGTCCGGGTCAGGGGAAGAACTGTCAGCCTGAATCTCTCAGTCCGGGTCAGGGGAAGAACTGTCAGCCTGAATCTCTCAGTCCGGGTCAGGGGGAGAACTGTCAGCCTGAATCTCTCAGTCCGGGTCAGGGGAGAACTGTCAGCCTGAATCTCTCAGTCCGGGTCAGGGGGAGAACTGTCAGCCTGAATCTCTCAGTCCGGGTCAGGGGGAGAACTGTCAGCCTGAATCTCTCAGTCCGGGTCAGGGGGAGAACTGTCAGCCTGAAACTCTCAGTCCGGGTCAGGGGGAGAACTGTCAGCCTGAATCTCTCAGTCTGGGTCAGGGGAAGAACTGTCAGCCTGAATCTCTCAGTCCGGATCAGGGGGAGAACTGTCAGCCTGAATCTCTCAGTCAGGGTAAGGGGGAGAACTGTCAGCCTGAATCTCTCAGTCCGGATCAGGGGGAGAACTGTCAGCCTGAATCTCTCAGTCTGGGTCAGGGGAAGAACTGTCAGCCTGAATCTCTCAGTCCGGGTCATGGGGAGAACTGTCAGCCTGAATCTCTCAGTCCGGGTCAGGGGGAGAACTGTCAGCCTGAATCTCTCAGTCCGGGTCAGGGGAAGAACTGTCAGCCTGAATATTTCAGTCCGGGTCAGGGGGAGAACTGTCAGCCTGAATCTCTCAGTCCGGGTCAGGGGGAGAACTGTCAGCCTGAATCTCTCAGTCCGGGTCAGGGGAAGAACTGTCAGCCTGAATCTCTCAGTCCGGGTCAGAGGAAGAACTGTCAGCCTGAATCTCTCAGTCCGGGTCAGGGGGAGAACTGTCAGCCTGAATCTCTCAGTCCGGGTCAGGGGAAGAACAGTCAGCCTGAATCTCTCATTTCTATTATAGGCAGTGCAGTTTTTCCTGAGAAATATAAAATAGTGAGTCTTCTCCTCTCTCTACCTCCATTTGACAAACCCTCAGTCTCTTGAAGCCTGCCGTGTATTGACTTCCATTTCTCATTTCTTCCCAAGGAAATGCATGAATAAATATCTTCAAATGGAAGAGAAGTCTTAAATCATCTCCCATGGAATCCGACAGCAGGGATGTGATATATTCTGCCTGAAAGTACCCAGATTCTACTCTACTGGCTATCAGGAAGGTGGATGCCACCTATAATCTCATGATTTAATGGTATGAGATAGTTATAGGTATCTTATGACAGACTCCTATGCGATTTCTTTAGCTATAGAGAATACAACATTCTGCCACATAAGAAGTCCAGCATGTTGGACAGAATGATCTAAAGGGTCTCTTACTCTGCCTCACTGAGGCTTAATTCCTTATCAATTTATCTTACCTATCCAGATTCCATTCCTAGGTAGTGGGTCAGGCATTTGAAAAGCCTTCATCTCTAATGAGTCTGTGTTTAAGCAGACTGGTCAAGGTGTTATCTATGGGGTCTTCACTGTACATGAGGCTCACTGGAATAATAACCACATTGATGAAATGGCTATAACAGCAAGCTCAGGCATGTAACTAAACAAGATGATCCAGCTGAGTCCGTCCTTTATCAAGTCAATGTTTTGTTTTACATATAGACACTATATGTGCATGCAATCCAGCCTTATAGTTCATTTTATGTACCATACTTATTATATGCTAATATATTTATTTAATTTATCCTCTGTTGATCAGGTTAGTCCCACGAGCCTTTAATTCTTTAAGATCTGATTGCTCACTGAGTTTTCAAAGAAAAATGTTTCACTCTCTGTCTGATTCTGATTCCCAGTCAGGATGGTAGGAATTTGAGTTGGAATTTAATTGTTCAATTCCTACATGACAGGAAGGGGAATGTGATTATGAAGAAAGTTTTTTTTTCAGATTCTTCATTGAGGAATTATCTTTTTCTGAATCCTTAGCTCAAATGAAAGATTTGTTTCAGTGCGAATAATGTGAAACTCCAATATCCCAGCAAAAAATATTATGGTTTATTACAGCTGGGTTTTCCTCAGTCGTAAGCTGTTCATCCTTTGTAATCCAGAATATTTTCTTGATAGCCTACACCATGCCTGACAGTAAAACCCCTGGCCCTAAAAAAATCAGATAAATTATATAAAGTCCTTCGGTCTCACAAATATCCATTTTATAATCCCAAATCAGACTCTGCAGTTATTTTTGGTGGGAAAACCATCTGCTGCCAAGCTTGTTTTTGATGCTAATCCTATCTGTTCTTACAAAGATGGGAAGTTTTAGATTTGGGAAGAAAGTGTATTTTCATCTCTTTAGCATTCAAAATTCTAAATTCTCGATGTCACATATGCCAAAATATTTGCTTGCTTCTTTTGAAAATATTGACAAGGCCCAGTCTACCAGGGCATTGACTTCTCTGATTTTTTGTAAAGGGCTGAACACTAAATGTATTCTATAGACAGCAAGTTGATCCTCTGTGCATGCTTTTACAAAACATTACAAACTGGGTTCTTTGTCCAGGTCCAGGGCAGATTTTTGTCAGGGCTATTCTTCAGGGCCTCCATCATTTGACCCTTCTCTCTCCTTTGTTCTTTTCTACTCTCTGGCACTATACCAACATAGTTTAGGCTACTGCAACAGTAACAATGAACATAATACAGTTGTGCAAGTCAACTTACTGTAACACAAGATGTTCAAATAGATCACTATTTCAGGAGGTGCACCCTTTCTCCATCCTCCTTTTTCTGTTATATTTTGTGCCCGAATAAGGAGATTTTAATTTCCCTTTGTTGCTAGCATATACCTTAAAGACAGGGCTCTAACCCCTTTTCCCTGAGTCTAGATAGCTCTGAAGGTTTGGTGCACTAGCCATTGTAATTATACGACTCTCCTTGAGCCCTTCGGCAGTTAAGTAGCATGGAAGGTGCCCTGAAGATTTGGATAATAGCCAGTGGTCATATCCTTGGCAGGAATAACCCATACAGTTTATATACTGTAACAATAATCTGTTCAGACATCTACTGTTACAGCTGCACAAATGCTCAATTAGGAAAACTCAAGCCATTGCATACAAAAGTATTACTACACTGGCAATAAACAAGAGCTATTATCAAGCACAAAACCTCTCAACTGTCCAAATTTCTGTAGAACATTCAGATTTTTTGCTTATATTTTTGGTCTGTCCCTCATAAAATGTTAATTTTCTGGCAAATTAGTGAGGACTAAAGTCAGAAAATAATGACAAACATTGAAGTTTCTGACTTTATACTCTTCACAAAATTCATGCTAATGCAAAACCTGTTATTCTATCAACTTTTTACATTTGGAAGAACAATATTTAAAAAATTGGCCCTATTTTTGGGCATTTGTCCCCCCATTATTTATGGCTTTGTCCAGATTTTATGCTCTAAAAGGCTGAGGTATGCAAATACACTGATAAAAGTCATGAGTTATAAGCAAGATCAATGTACACACACATATACACACACACACACACACATACACACACACACACACACACACACACACACACACACACACACACACACACACACACACACACACACACACACACAATAGGCAAACATCAGATAATATTACACATTGAAAAAGTTGAAAACACATTTTGTGCATAATGTCTGTCTGTCTCTCTACATTTAGTTATTGTCTATTTATTTACTGACATTTCATTACCAGGAATGTCTGAGTGGGTAGGAGCCCATTTTCAGCAGATGCCAGTGGAGAACAGCTCCAAAGTATTACAAAACATTTTAATAACATTAATTTTACAATCTTCATGAGTAATCAAAAAACATTTAGAGTTTAAATAATTATACAAAATTAGATATAATATGAAAACATTGGTTAAGAATAGACATAAGTTACATGACAATAATCTAACATTTAGAGTAATTTTAACCAGCTTATAGAGAATTTAAAGGTAAGTTAGTGTAATACAAAACAGGAATTGCAATAAGAAGTGAGAAGAAAAGCAGGCCTATGGTATATTTAGAGAGAAAGGAAGGGGAGAGAAATAGATAGAAGTAAAGAAGTGAGTGAATAAGGGACAGTAAGGAGGTGTAAGGTATAAATAGCTATTTCTCCACACACAGGGATATAGTTTATCTTGGTGTTGAGCAAGAACAGAGCCAGCATTTGGCTAGGAAGTCTTTCTGAATGGTTCTGAAGGCTGGGAGGGAGGGTATTGGCCTGATGGATAGAGATAAAGAGTTCCAGGCCTTAGTAACATGGTACGAGAATAGACAACACCTAACTGGGAACATAGTTGTGTAGAATATTGTTTAATATATATGTGTGTGTGTGTGTGTGTGTGTGTGTGTGTGTGTGTGTGTGTGTGTGTGTGTGTGTGTGTGTATGTGTGTGTGTGTGCATATTTGATCCACTAGTGCTGTGGTCGTAGCATGGACTCAGTAATGGAAAAGCATGTCTAAATATAGAAGTCTTTGTTATTGTCCTGTGGAGAAAAATGACAGGGATACAGTGCAGAGGTTTTCTGTTTTCACATGTTCTATAACTGTTTCAAGTAATGGCTAGCACTCTTAACCAAACATGTTCAATATTTTGCCTCTTCAACTCAATACATGGCTTTTTCTCGGATCTGCCAGGACACGTCATTTTTCTTTACTGTATGAAATAACTTCTCGTATATGTTATTGAAAATATTTACATTACTTAGCAATTTATGAGATAAGGTCAAAATTGTTGATATCAAACATTTGGGAAACCCACCAGATTTATTATTCTCCAGTTTGGTTCTCAGCTGGAGTTGGCCCATTCACCTTGAGTGCATTGACAGTCCTTTGAGCTATTGGTAGGTGTGTATTCTATATGGAATTGAATATGCATCCTGAAGAAAGGTGCCTCATGCCCTCTGAGAGCCTGGACAGACTTCAGATCCCCTGAAATAAGTGAGTAGATAAAGAAAGCATTAATGAATGAGAAGATTAACCCTGATCTTGGGAGGGGGTGTGCAATGTATCCATCATTTATTGTAATTACCGTCGATATTTATTTTAGTATTAAATTCCCTTTTGTTACTAAAGCTCCTCCTGTTATATTACAAACATGCACTTTCAGATAAAAATGATTCAGACATTCAGTTATAGCCCAGGTGAAGTCTAACCCTAAATAATCTATAAAACATATAATATACTCACAGGTATACAGTTTCCTAACCCTTTAATTTTTGCAATAAGAAACTATTGTACCTTTCTGAGTTTATTCAGTTGACTTGTTCAATGTCTAGAAAACTCAGCATTGTATTCAGTATCAGGTTAGATCACTGCAGTACAGATTTGTACAATGATCCCTCTGTCTTCACTAAATGGTCACCATTTTTGCTTTATCACAGGCTTGGTGGTGAAGCTGCTAGTGACTGCAGTTCATCTTTGCAACTAAAACTTTGGCAGTACTTGTGTATCATGTATATTATGTACACAGTGATCTTGCAGTTGATTATGTTCTAATATTTGTTAGCAAACAGTTGATAGAAACCCAGAATGCGTTCACTAGACAGTTGCCAGCATCTTGGAATGGCAGTTACATTCCTTTCTCCCTCTACTCCAAGTTTGTGCTGTCTTGGAGTTGGATACAGAAAGGTGTAGCTAGGATGGGGCAAAAGGGACAGCTGCCCTGGGTGCAAGGTATCAGATGGCATAGTCAGCAATACCAGTAGTCAGTTTCTGAATGATGATACTGCATTTGCAGTCAGATCTGATGTGCTTACATGATGCATGTGTGGTCTAATGCAGAACCTGCATTCAGAAATTATTCCTGGCATTATATTTTTGGTATGGGCCGATATGCTCGGTACTCTGTGTGTAGTATTTAGTTTTAGAAAT
Organism: Protopterus annectens; assembly: GCF_019279795.1. Classification (NCBI taxonomy): domain Eukaryota; kingdom Metazoa; phylum Chordata; order Ceratodontiformes; family Protopteridae; genus Protopterus; species Protopterus annectens. The sequence continues at coordinate 1,537,309,473 of NC_056725.1, read as the reverse complement.
CCATACATTACATTTATAGCAAACAGTTTTTTACAATCTGACTCTGCAGAAAATATATATAATGTATTTATATATATAAATATAAAACATTGTATGTGTGTGTGTGTGTGTGTGTGTGTGTGTGTGTGTGTGTGTGTGTGTGTGTGTGTGTGTATGTGTGTGTGTGTGTGTGTGTGTGTGTGTGTGTGTGTGTGTGTGTGTATTTTTGTGCTTTGACATTGGGAGTTTTGTTATTTTTTGTAGGGACCTCCCAAAGTTTTAGTTGTTTTGGGATCAAATAATCATTCCTTGATGCAATTATTCATATTAAGCCGATTGATTATATTAAGAAGAAGGCTCAGGATGTGCAATCTTACCTTGCATTGTGGTGAGTGGGATGGGACTCCTCCCACAAAACATGAAGAATTGAGGCTCAGTGATGGTAGTCTTGCTTTTGGCAAGTATAATTTGGCAGATAGTTTGCAGCCCATTTTTTTCCATATGTCATGCTGGCTGTTCTCACTTTGTATGTGGAAGTGTGATTTGTCTCTTTCATAGTAAAAAAAAAAAAAAAAAAAATCAATGTCCTTATTTAAAGGCAGTTACATACATTATATAAAATATTAAAAAAATGCATAAGACCACCTGTCCATAATCCCCTTATGCATTTCCAGCTATCACTGCCTTCATTATTTATTTTGTGCCATTGAACTCCTAGTGACACTTTAGTAAAATTAATACAAAAATCAATATGATGTTTAGCATGTTATTTACAATAAAAATCACAGTTGCATATGACATGATTCCTCATTCCAGATTGGACACACTCTCCAAACTAATCCATGGCAATTGCATTGCACACGTCTGATTTACAGTACTTGTGCATGTATAAATCAGTCAAGCCTAACATATTTTGTATGTGTGCCATTTTTGTTCACATTCAACAAACTTTAACGGTTCCTAAACTACTAGATTTTTGTCATTTTGCAGGCTACACCTACTTGTTTGGTCAACATAAGCATAAGTTTTTCCGTATCACAGAACAGTATTTTCTACCATACAAAAAATATTCTTACACTGTCAGAAATAGTGAAGCATCACTTAGATGTCTCTCAGCTTCTTTATCATTTCAGTGCTGTTCAGCTTTCTTACTGTCTGTCATGTTGAGTCTGCAAGAAATCGTACATGTTCTTTAGGAAATTGTTTCCCTGGTTTTCATATCATATGACGGTTAGAATTTTTTAGATCTTTGGTAGAGGATAAGTCTACATAGCTAGGTATTTGCTGCCTTTGTATATTTTCCTTTTATTGAGGCCATCAATTGGCTGAGTTTTTGGAGCTGGCTAAAAGGAGCAGACAAGAGAGTGAAACAGTTGTAAAACAAGTTATTTTACTGAAAGTTAAGTGCTTTTGTCCCTGTCTTTGGGACTTCATCAGAACTGAATTCCAAATCATTAAAACTGCTATTTATATTACAAGTTCATTAAAACCTATTTAAAAACAACCAATCACTATGTAACCTTTAATTTGCCTACCATTGCAAAAGATTGCTCATGGTTAAATAAATTGAATTAAAGAGATACTCCCATGATAAAAACACAATTGAACCATTAAATTGCTGGAAAATACCAATGCTTATTTAAGATATTTCAAACAATAATAATAAAATTGTTAAAAATTACAAAACGGTATTAAAACTTTTTTTAAAATAATGCATCCATCAGGGTCGCAACTTTGCTGCCCTTACTTTTAGTAAACTACTTAATAAAACAGCATCATTTAATCTTGGCTTTTCACTTGCATCTAACCTCACTTGCCAGAGTTCCCTGTATTCCAAAGTATGTTCTTAGGAACCACCTCTTGGGTTTTTCATGACCTGTTCCAAAATAAAAAGATAAAACTTTTTGTTTCCTTCACATACAGTACAATGCCTGTATAAGGCACTTGTACCCATCTCATCATAGTCATTTTCATAAATATGTCTATTGAGGGTGCATTCAGTCTTCCCTGTATAGAATGGGTAACAAGAATCACTGATTCTTCTTTGGTTATTTGTTAGACATTATATTGGCTAGGCATTTTGGGTAGTTTTCAAAGTTTTTGGAGTTGTTGACTGTCTTACCATGGAGTGACACCCTGTTGTCATACCCAAGAAAGCAGCTGAGAATGAATGTTAGGAAATGTCATTCCTTAGGGTAACACAGGGAATGACCATGAGAATGACCATGAGAATGACCTTGAGAATGACCACGAGAATGACCTTGAGAATGATCATGAGAATGACCTTGAGAATGATCATGAGAATGACCTTGAGAATGGCCATGAGAATGACCATGAGAATGGCCATGTGAAAGGCGTCCCTAGCTCTTTTACAAACTTTCACTGGAAACAAGGATTCATTGCAGTGCCTGTAAAAGAAAGCTAAGAATACAAATGTGTTAGTGTAACTGGAATAATCATCCAAGGACTAGAAATTCTAAAAGTAAGCAGTGGTTCTAGGTATTCCTATTCTAAGTGAATGAAAATAATCTTTTGCAGGTGATGGATGGCATGTTTATTGTATTCTCCGTGGATAAAGGACGCATAATGGGAAAGATAATGTTTAACAAAAATCAAACTTAACATCAACCTACCTTTTACATCAGGTCATTTAGGGTTAAAACTAAATGAAAATTAGTAACAACCATTTACTGTGCTGCAAAAATATTCTTATTACACATAACATCAAGACAAGATAAAACTATTTTTTTTTCAGTTTGTGCCCTGAATAATCCTAAAATAAATACTAAAAGAAAATAATGCCTAGGATTGCTGTGTCGCATGTCTCAGACTTATGTCAATGGATTAACAGCTCCTTAATTTCATTTATTTATTTTTTATTTATTTCACATATGTTGACCGGATTGGTCCAGCTGGGACAGAACCATTTTTAGTGGAGACCCGGGGAGAAAAGCTCCGCAGTAAACACAAACAATAAAATTGACTTAGCATTCAATTAGTAAAACAAGAAACATGCATAGAATAACTAAAGCAGGTTAAAAATACATGGAAATAACCAACATCATAGCATGTGTAGGTACAATGCAGAGTAGAACAATACGTAGTATAATTCTAGGGCAAACACAATTGATGAGTGTAGGTACAAATAAGAAAGGATTACTAAGCTTATTCATTTGACTGTTTAAAAGTCATATACCGGAGACAAGATAAACTGGCATAGTATGAAAGAAAAAGAAGTTAAGTAACAAAAAGAATACTAAAAGAGAAACAGAGGCAAAGAGGAAGGAAAGTACTTACAAATTAAAGAAAAAAAAAAAAGAGTGCCAAGAAAAAAATAGAATTGTAAAGATTTATTAAAAAAAAAGAAGAGAGACAGAGTAGCTAAGAGAAGTGAGCCAATCAGGTGGGAGATAGCACTGACATAGTTTAGTTTTGCTTAAGTGATTTTTTACTGCCTTTCTGAATTGGGGTTTTGGTCTAAGGAGACGAATGTCTAGTGGTAATTTATTCCAGTTCACAGCAGGCAGATAGCTATAAAGGTTTTTTCCTGAGTTAATCATGGGTTTGTGAATGGATAGGAGATGTTGTTCAGAGCACCGGAGTGTTCTTGCAGGGGTGTAGTGGGAGATTATAGAGGAGATGCTGGGACTGAAAGTGGGCTGGTAAAGAATAGAATGTATTATCTGGAGTTGAGAAAGGAGAGGTTATGTGCTAATTCTAACCAGTTCAGTTTTCTGAGAGAGAGGCAGTGATGAGATGAGTATGGCAGTTCAGCAGCAAATTTAGCTACCTTGTTGTAAGTGGATTCTAGTTTAATTGTAAGTGTAGCCTGTTGACTGGTGAGAATTTGAGCACCATAAACAAGGGTAGGTAATACGTAGGCATGTGAAAGAGCTACTTTAGCTTTGCTTGCAAGAAAGTTTTTATTTCTAAAAAGGAGACCAAGTTTTTGATTGGGTTTCTTAATGTTACTTAGGACATGTAGGTCAAATTTTAGTTGATTGTCAATAATGACTCCTAGTAGTTTGGTATGACTTTCAGCTGAGATGAGTGTGGTGTTATGGGAAGTGATGGTGAAAGATGGTCTCAGGTGAGACATTGTTTTTGGTAAAAAAATGTAATAGCTTGGTCTTTTTGGGTTTATTATATGATGGTCTTGGTTGAGACAGTTTTCAATAGACAAGAAGGAGTTCTGTGTTATAGTTTGGAGTTCAATGAAGGAGTCAGCAATGGAGATGACTGTGGAGTCATCTACATACTGAACAAGTGAAGAGTGAGGGGTAGAGTTTGATAGTTGATTAGTAAAAACATTAAATAGCAGTGGCCCTAGAATTGACCCTTGAGGTACTTCATGCCAATTAACTGAAATAAAATGGCCAGAAGAACTTTCAGTGAACCTTGAAGATAAGTTATTTTTGAAGGGATGCAAGGCCTCCAGCACCTTACATGTAGTGGGTTATACCCACATCCCATAAACTTAAATATACCTTCTCTGACATCACACAACAGCAGAGAAAAAGGAAAACACAACTTTTGGTAAAAGTTGTTTTGGACAGCTTTACTTTGATAGATTGGCACTCAGCCAAAGAACTGTCAGCCCACTGACACATTCATACACGTGCCATAGATACAGAAATGCAATATCATAGCTTTAAAAATGGGAGTAGCTGTCACTTGGGTGTATGCCTTATGATATGTTCGGGCAGTCAGTTGTGTGAAGCAAAATTAGAATGTGGATGTGTTTCTTGGTCCTTCTCCTGTTTATTAAGACCTTACCTGAAGATATATCTTGCCATGTTATACATCATGACAGATAACCTCATGCCATAGTACCCAGATGACTGTATTGTTAACATAGTGATTGTTATTGCAATTTAGTATACTTGCATTTAAATTAACCATACCCTAGTTTAACAGCTTGAATACACCTCTAGTGTTAACACACACATCTAAAAGATTAATGTAACCTTTTTGGTATTAAACAACTAGATGATTGACATGAAAGGTAACAGTGTTGCATTTTCTGGCCAGTAGGAAACATGATGATTCTGTGATCAGAAATGATGAAAATATATTTTTAATTTGAATAACTAGATTCTGACTTCAAGTTGTTTCTATTTAATTTCTCATTTTTATAATATTTAACTAATGGCACAATCTCAGTTTTCAGTATAATAGTTCAGTTATATTATCTTCTCTTAGCATTGCAGATACTGGTTTTATTTTTTATTATTTTTTATGTTATACTCATTTTCATTTATCTTTGGTGTGTGATGTGTGTGTGTGTGTGTGTGTGTGTGTGTGTGTGTGTGTGTGTGTGTGTGTGTGTGTGTATGTGCATATGCGTGTGTGTTTATGTGAGGTCTGTGTATACAACTGAGATATAAAAAAAAAAACTGCATATTTATTGAGGAATGTACATTTTTACTTGAAAATTCCATCAATTAAGAACATTTTTTTACTGATTTGCTAACGGTTTAAGTGAAGTGGTCTTTCTCCAACCCTTTTCAGCCAAGACCCAAATCACAAGGGTGAATACAATACAACACCCAACTAGGCAGTTTAGAGTACTGAATTAACCTGCTATAGTTTAATGATTAAAAGGGACTGCTCATATAAAAGCATCACAGACAAGGGAATACAGTGTAAATGCCACACAGCCCACAGATCAAGACTGATACCTAAATGTGATGTTTTGAGGCAGAAATTTTAACCACAAAGCAATTACACTATATGGATTTATTTGCTTTAGAAATATTTAAACCGTCTATGTGGTATTATTTAATTTTGTTCCCCATGTTACATACCCTCCTACATTTTGTTTTATTTTTATATGCTTGATTATCTTAGCTTAAGGATACAAAACTTTCATCACAGAATGTTAGTCACAGCCTGCACAATCTCAGAACTATAAGATCAACTAATAATATCTACTTCAGAATTATCTATATACACTAACACCCAAAGGCCATTTTACATCTAAAGGCCACATTATTGAACTGTTGATGTAAACCAAAGATATTTGCATGATAAAGCAGAGTAATGTAATGACAACTACACAATAATTATAATAAAAATATTGAAAAGGCAGGATTTACTTGTGTAGGTAGTGCAAGGGGCCAGCATTCATGCAAATATTGGAAAGGAACTTAAGGTATAACTCTCATATGTCTGTGCAATGCTCATGAATTACCTTGCAACTTAATGAGTCATAAACGATACTGCATTATACCTAAACATTACAGAATAAATTACAATGAAAGTTTAATTCTTATTATGTCATGTGAGGCACTATAGTCTAGTAGAATGGAAGTTAGCATTCCATAACACTAGAAGACAGAGACCCTTGGTTGTTAAATATTTGGGCTATATGGCATTGGGGATGGCCGCACATCATACTTTTATGATGCATACCATGTTAGCGTTGTCCTTGCAGAAAAGTGTCCCTCTTTTTCAAGAAATTAGATACCTTCATTTGTTATAAAACTTGAGCAGGAGTAGAGCTCTTCTATGACTCTAGCAGTCTCCTCTCCACATGGGTCTCTCATATGCAGCATTTCTATGGTGATTTGACATGCATTTCTGGGTTCCACTTGCAAGCCCAGTATATGTGGTGCAATGGATTCCCAGCATTGTTTAAGTGAATTGCACAATGATGTACCTTTAAGAAGAGCATCTGGAAAGCTCAGTTATGCTACTGCATATCATTGCTGGAATGCAGAAGAGCAAGTATAGCCTAAAGGGTCTTCCATTTTGATACACTCCTCCATGACTGGGCTGGGAGTTTTAGTAGAATTAGTTATACTAGACTTCACTAAGCAGTTCTAAATACCGCATGGCAGTAACATGTAACACAAGTCTGTGCTATGTGAGTGATCATTTTTAAGTATTCATAAAAATGAAAGAAACTGAGCAGAAATGGATCAGGCTGCATTTTAATATTCCTCTTCTGAAGAGTTTATTTACTGAAAAAACTACTTGACATATATTCAGTCAATGAAGATATCTGTTGAACAAAGATTCCAGTAATTAGCATGGAAAATATTTGAATGTTCAGAAAAATACAACTATCTCAGGCAGTTGACAAACTATGAATGCTCAGAACTTCTAGTGACCTTATAATAAAAGTAATCTCTTGCAATATCAGACTTTGGTTAGGTTTATATCTTGGCTGTTGCTAAATGAAAGGACAAAGTCAATTGATGCAGCAATGTAAACTATGGAATATGTTGTGGTTATGCTGACAGACTTATGTCAGACTGCAGTGAGGTAACATGCCTGTCATTATCTGTTCTCCATGAGGATTAGATCATAACGTGTGTAGCCAATAACTTGTTTGCCTTTCCCAAACTGTTTTACTTTTCATTCTGACATTTTGGTGTTTTCTGACTTTTTTCAGTGACAGAGCTTGTGGGATCACAGTATAGAAGAGTGGTTGGCATTGTGGCCCAGATTTTCTTCACTTTTGGGGTAATGGTCCTCCCTGGAATTGCATATCTTCTTAAATCATGGCAATGGCTTCAACTGGCTCTAACGTTACCAAACTTCCTCTTCCTCACTTACTATTGGTAATTACTTTGTAATTGTATACATGCAATAAAGAAACTGATGCAGATGTGTTAAGATACAATATCTTTAGCTAAGATAATGCTGCATATGAGCGACATGTTTAATGTATTCAAGGCCAAACATATTATGAAGTGGTGAAGTCCAGCTCTGAAATGCTTAGCTACGGAAGCAAAACACATGCATGTCTCTGTCCCCAGATGTTACTAATGGTGCAGGTAACTCTTAGGACATTGTTTTGTATGATAGCGCATGCTGTATAATTTTTCTTTACATTTTCTTTTGCCTAGTATATTCAGTATTTGCAACAGAAAAAAATGCTGCATATCAGCATGCAACTAAATGTTTGGAATTCGTTTCATTTCTGTTTATACTTCCATGGAAATAAGAATTTCATGTGGTCCTTGGGAAATATGCTTGGTTAAAATGAAAATAAAAAAATGAGCAAATAAATGTTCATAAATAAATTCTTCAGCAGCAAGACAAATGTGAGCATGCTTAGTGAATGTGTACTGAGTCATGCACTTTGATACAGTAAGCTGCAGGAAAAATCAGAACCTCTTTACAATTCCTCCGAGCTGCTCTTGGTTTGACTACTTTACCTAAGACTTACCGAGAATCTGCTGCATCTAAAGCCATCTGCTGCCAAAAGAATGAAAACAAGTATCATCTTGCACTTCTTCTGATTACTTTGACTCTGTTTCCTAAGAAGCCTATACAAATTGTTACATTTATCACACTTTAGTAGCGTTTCAAAGCTGAACTGTTTCCACTGCTGTTGTAGAACATAATTACATTGTGTCTGCTAGTTTTACAGGACAGTAGCATCTAGATTGTGTGGTTTCCTTGCACTTTACCTATTTATCTGCACAAGGAGGGAACCATTAGGAAACTATCGACCCATAAGTCTGACTAGCCTCATATGCATGTCAACGGAAAGGGTAATCATGGACCTGATTAACAATAATATAGGAAATCTCCTGGCTCTAGACCCAACCCAGTTTTGCTTCATCAAGGGCAGGTCCTGAATGTTCAGTGTGGTGGACTTCTTTGAGAAGGTCACCAAGGCCATGGATGAGGGTAAGACAGTGCATGTCACCTACATTTAGTTGGCCAAGGCATTTGACACAATACGTCACTCAGGTATTAAAAATAAATTCACAAAATTGGACATAAACCTCTATGTCACCGGATGGATAGCCAAATGGCTCCTGGAAAGGTCACTTGTTAGAGTGGAGGAATCCACATCCAGCAAGAGGCCAGTCACCAATGGAGTACTAAAGGGCTTCTCAGATGTCAAGGCAAAAGCTGATGGCTTTTGGCTGATCAAGCTTTCTGTTGCAAGTTGGGGTCAATCACTGATTTCCCAAATGATGTTGTTATGCTACAGAAAGGTCTGATTTAGACTTATGATTGATCTCAGAGCCCTGGCCTCAAACTAAATACAAAGAAATGCTTAATAAAACCTTTTGGGAAATCACATATTCCTGGAACTTCTAAAATTGATAGCACCCCCCCCCCAGAGTGAAACCATTTGTGAGAGATCTGGGTACTCAGATAGATAGCAATCTACACCTTGACCACAATGTGTCGATCTATGTGGATAATCTTATAATTAATGTCAGGATATCAGACCAATAAATGAGTACAATGGCCCCTTTGGTATGTACCTCACCAGGCACCTACAAAAGATGGACCTTTCTCATAGGTTTCTCAGCAAAAAATTATAGGATTTAACCAACATGTCATATGCTGATGGATTAAAAGCACTGTCACTGTATTCAGTTTCCTACCAATTATTGAGGGGTGATCTGTGCCTGACCTACAAGGTAGTCTCTGACCCAGCCCTGATGGAATTATTGCTTATTTGCAAAACGAGCTGCAAAAGGTTTACCCACTCCAAATATCTAAACCTGATCTCTGACATGAATAGATCATGCTGGAGAGACAGATATGTGTCCCAGAGATTGCCCCTCCTCTGGAACAGGCTTCCTATTCACATGAAGTAGAGCTCTTCCCTGACCATCTTCAAATGCAGTCTGGACCGATGGATGGGAAATTACAAATTTGCTCCTGAGGTGACATCCAATTCCCTTATGGACAGAGGCAGTCTGTAGAAATTGTCAAATCTTCACTTGTCGATCCTTGTTATCTTCCCCCAAGGGATAGAAATTCGGGTAAAATCTGGGTAAAACTAGTTAGGCTTGTAAGGGCTTTGAGACATTAGCTTAGTAATCTCCTATGAAGCTATGCACCTATAATTCCACAAGATAGTGTTTTTTCATGTTTTTCATATTTTTTTCATGTTACTGATCTCTACATACTGATGCACAATACAGCAAGCATAGTTTGCCAGCTTCACAGCATATCAACATGCCCAAGATATACAGATCTGTATAGTTTAAAGGGGACAGCAAGCACCACTGCACCTGTGCGCCATTGCAATCAACTATTATATTCAAGCTTGAAGTTAACTGTACCTCAGGGATGGGGCATACAGGTACTGTCTTTTTCCAAGGTAGTGCAACTAGCAGGATAGAAAATTAACTTTAAATAATAAAATTGAGAGTAGCATGGTAGTTACAGAAATGTAATATTCTAAGATCAGCATGCCAAACTGCTTTTACACAAAAATATGGCAGACATAAAACTATTTACTTTTATATGTGACAAGCTCCCCCTACATGCCCATATATAATATCAGTCTGAATTTGAGAACACATTATTGTTGGAAAGACAGTATGCATATATTCTCCAGCATGAATGTTTTTAAGTGTACCTCAATACTTGTTTGCAGCTGATTAGAAGTTAAAGCTTACAAAAAAGCTGTCAGTGTATTGAGTTTTGTTCTTCTTATATGTGAAGTGTATATTGCCCAATATAATATAATGTATGTTAGCATAAATCAAATATGGCTTATCTGCATTGTTGTTATCAATCACCATTATAGAAGTTCAGGTATTTGATGACAGTGACCTTTGGTGTTATGCTTGCAAAGCCATGAATGAGGCCACTGCAGCACCCAACAGCCAACATTGGGGCAACATGGGCAATGGTGCCATTATTTAATCTTCAAATCCTTTTTCCATTTACTTTCACAAAAGGCAATTATTAGTTTGCCAGTAGCACCAACAGACAATAAGTCTGCCATATTATGTAACTGCAAATCATGTACTATATTATTTAAATCTGTTTGAGTAGTGGAGTAATAATAAGCAAAAAGAAAATAAGAGCTGAAAATGTGCTTATATGTCCTCTCCAACATGCTGACTTGCTTTTCTAATGCCATTCAAAAGTTGATGCTCCTACAATTTAAAAACTTCCATGCAATTAAAATTACTACTTGTATAAACAAAACTGTAAGACTGAGCACGATATTCTTAAATGTACTCCCTATGGAACTAGGATCGATGACAAACCATGACACCCACCCACCAACACCCCTCCAACACATACACTTGTTTTTTTTTTTTTTGTACAACCAATGATACACGCACATGCTCTTTTGCATTTTGTCTTATTGTTTTTAATGTATTCTTACCTAACAGATTGTTTTAACTTCCTATTTAATAAAACACCAATTGTTTGTGTGATTTAAATTTGTAGACTTGACCATTTTTTCCAGCAGGAAGTAAAACAAAATTTCTTTATCAATAATAAAAGAACAACCTATTTTAGACTGTTTCAATCATAAAAGACCATTTGAACTGCTGTCATTGTAATCCACCAGTGTCCATATGCTGCAATTGCAGTCACTTTGACTGCATGCACTGCAATTGTCTGATTGTGATAAAATGTCCACAGTAAAGTATTCCCAACTGATTTATACAAATGCACACTAGTCTTGCTAAGCCCAACAATTAACTTTTTAACCTGATCATGTCATCAGTGGGCATTGATTTTCATCTACAGACAGGCCTTGTACCCAGCAATTATAGCCACATTGGTGACCGTGTGAACTTTATATGACTGCTTGGGGGAAACAATTATAATAATGGGCACAGTAACATATTTCACATTCTTTCATGCAAACACACATTGGCCACAGTAAAGTATTACAACTTACCTCACATAAATACACAGCAGTCCTGCAAAACCAAATTAATGACTTATTAAAATAAATAGATGGTACAAGAAAAAAGTTACTTTTATATCTGACAGCCTTCCTCATGCCAAGTCAGCAGTTATAGCCATGTTTTAATGAAATACACCACTCAGACATTTGATCATGATAAAATAGTTATCACAGTAATGTACTTCAAGTTTATTTCACAGAAATACACAGTAGCCACAGAAAAGTATTAATACTTATTTCCCAAAAATGCATACTAATCTTTCAAAGGTAGTTTTAAGGCTGTTTAAAATGAGCATACCACATGGGGATAAATTAATTTCATCTATAGACAGCCCTCTGTACCCACCCAGCACTAATACTTACTTTGCTAATGGAGGACATTTCAAATGTCTGATTTGATAAAAATGATGGACACAGCAATACATTTCAAGTTTGTTTCACATAAACACATGGTACTATATCTGGCCACAACGAAGTGTGAGACCACTATATTTTTTACATCTGCTAGTATTTAAATGTGCAAATTTAATTAGTATTTTTTTAATTTAAATACATTTTGTAAATTTGAAATTCTGGTCCTCTATTCACACACACTGCACCATCCTGTCTCAAAAAAAGATCTGTATCCCTGTCAGACCTGCTCTTTCCTTGAAATAGTGACTACATTTAATAAATACTTTATAGAGAGCATTGCTATCCTCACCAATAGCAAATCACCCTCCCCTACACAAACATATAACATATTACCAACTGCCCACTCTACTACCACATTATCCTCAGAAAAATATGAGTCCAAAAATCCTTAGTAACAAATGCTAATGACTTTACCTTAAAACCTGTAACAATATTATAAAAACTGTTACTTAAACTTAAACATTGCTCCACAGCTGACAACAGTGTCTCACTTGAATACCTCAAGATGGCAGCAGAAGCCATATTTTACCCAGTAGCTATCTTAATCAATAGTTTCATACAGGAATCTTGTGTTCCAGCCATTTGGAAAAGATCATATGTCATCCCATTGCACAAGGGAGGAAACTGTACAGAAGTATGTAACTTTCATCCCATTGCAATTTTTGCCCCACTTTTAAAAAACCTAGAAAAAATGTATCCACATCAACTTCTTTACCATCTCCTCTTTGAATAACTCTTAACAAGTACTCAACATGGATTCTGCCCTGGCCGTAGTATAACTACTGCACTGTTATCCTTTTTTAGATAATATAAACAAGAAAATGGACTCTGGCAAACATACCTCTTCCATATTTCTGGATCTGTCCAAATCTTTAATAGCATTTCACACAGCAAACTCCTTCAGCAACTATACCATTTCAGCTTATCCTCTCCTTTACTTCACTGGTTTAAAAGGCACTTATCTGACAAACAGCAAACTGTTTAGATGGCAACATACTTTCTCTCCTTACCTCCCCGTTACCACTGGTGTACCTCAAGGCTCAATTCTTGGTTCACTTCACTTTAACATTTTCATTAATGACCTCTATAGCTCTTCTAGGCAAGCATCTCTTATACAGTTTTCTGATTCAACACCAACACGCTCATCTGACACTGGAGCATCTTCTTGAAATCACACAAGAAGCCTTTTCCTCTGTTGAAAAATGGCTTCATAAAGCCAAATTACCCCAGAAAACAAAACTACTCCTATTCCTCTCCAAAGCACACCTGAGGGACAAATATAGCTTCAAAATCTTCTAGTTAGAAACTGTATCCAGTACAAAACTGTTTGGTGTGACAATTGATGACAACCTCAGATTTAAACTCCACATTCAAAATAATATAAAAAAAAATCACCAAAAATTACAGTGCTTTATAGACATAAAATGTTCTTACTAACTCTGCTAAAACCACCCTAGCACCCACATACCTCTTTCCCTCACTCTTATATGGTGCCACTATACTTGCCAACTTGCACATAGCTGTTTAAAACTAAACTTGAAATATATTACAACAAAGTTGCTAAATTTTCTGCCAATAAATAATACAATACACATCACTGCAAGACCCTTAAAAGTTTGAACTGGCTTGAACTACCCAGCTACCTGGAATTTGTACAACTATCTACTGCCCACAACATCATTTATATACCCCATGCTTGTCCTGCACTAGGGTCTATTCTTTCTTTCTATCACCCAAATAGACCCCATTTGTTCTAATGATAAACAATGTGTCACCATCTATGTTGTTCTTCTTCTTCTGGCTTTTTCCGGTTAGGGGTCGCCACAGCGGAACTCCGGTCCGCTTATGATTGGCAGTAGATTTTTTACAGGAGCCAAGGTGCCAACTCGACGCCCAACCTTCAGCGAAGGCATGCCCATTCTATGCATGTCTTTCAAATGCCACGCGACTGCAGGGAGGACATGCAAACTCCACACAGAAGGTGCTCCAGCCGAGAATCGAATGGGAGAACCTCTTGCTGTGAGGCAACAACACTACCGCTGCACCACTGCGGCTTCAGTGTGTCAATTCGAAATATCCTTTACATTACCCTGTTGCCAAAAAATGGAATTTTATTCCACAGGTTATTTGAACTGTAGGCTTCCTTCCTTCAAGCATCTTCTGAAAGACCACCTATTAAAATCATGACTCTGCTCATGCTATACCCCTGGTTGAATATAAAACTTGTCTACTTTTCTCCACCCCTATCTGTATGTATTCTCTGTCCATCTTTACTTCCTCATCTTCATCTGGCTATCCTACCCTCTCTACCACTTTACATAACCTTTTCATATCACCTCCTCCTCATTTAAAACAACCTTTCCTAATCTCTCCCTCCCCTTGATATTTACAACTGAACTAAACACATGACTTTTACTTATTACTACTGTGAATTGCCAAAGGGATGTTCTCCAGAATTGTATATAGTGTTTTACTTTGCTTTTTCTCTTTGTTCTTTTTGTAACATATTTGTAGTATAACTCTATGCCTTCCAGTATTGTTGATTATTTTTGAAATGTATAATTTTCAGCTGTTCCTTATGAAATGTGTTTGAACATTTTTATATTTTCTTTAAGTGGAGCTTTTCTCCTCAGACCTCCACTGAAAATGGGTTCTTGTGACCCAGTCAGACTTTTCCACTAAACAAATGACAAGAAATACATAATAAATAAATTTATGTAACATACATTTGAAAGTCATTACTTTGGCAATTATTTTTATCACAGTCATTAGTCTGATGAGTAAACAGTCAACAATGTGGCTTTAATTGCTAGGTATGGGGTGTGTTTGTGGATGAAAATTACTAATGCTGCTGTCATGATTAAGTAGAATACATATTAGTATGACTTTTCAGAACTACTGTAAATTTGTGTCAAACAAGTCAGAAAACTTTACCATGGCTATTTTTTTAATTACAATGAGACATCTGAGGTGCACAGAGATAATAAAGTGGCTGCAATTGATGAGTGCAATGGTCATGTGTGGAAAATTAGTTTTCTCCACTGTTGGATCGCAGATGAACTGTCAATGATCGGTCTGGACAGGATCAGTATCATAGAACATATTCTGTTTGCTGAAATTAGTGAAAGTAATTGCTGCTAAGACTTTTGGGTATATTTATATGTGTGAGGGGTGTTTCACTGTATCTAAGGGTGAAAAGTTGGCCATAATGTCTTTATCTTTTAACCACAGTCAAACATCAAAGCTATAAGCAGTGAGTGGCTATATCTTTAGTTCTGGACAAGGTTTGTAAGAAAGCAACTGATCATTGACACAGAGAGACAGCAAATAACATTGATATCTTATTGACCTTGGTTTTCTGGCTGAGTTAAGTAATTATTTTTCAAAAGGAATGCAGAAAATGTATAACAAAACATCTATACACTCAGAGCTTATGAGGTCTTGGTTACCACCAGACAACCCAGCTATAGGGAGATTTTGGCACACAATAAGTAGGGGGAGCATCATTACCTTCTATCCTGGGTCA
Source organism: Protopterus annectens (assembly GCF_019279795.1). Lineage (NCBI taxonomy): Eukaryota > Metazoa > Chordata > Ceratodontiformes > Protopteridae > Protopterus > Protopterus annectens. The sequence goes on along the minus strand of NC_056725.1, from coordinate 1,537,293,913 downwards.
TATCTAGCCTATAACTCCCCTTTCTCAGAAGTGAACAAGACCTCTATAACGTGTGCAGAGGGATGGGTCAAGCATGGTTATTATTTCTTTCTTTCCTCACAATCAAATCTTAGAGGTGAGTACATAAGGTTGTTATAAGTTGTATAAGAGTATCAAGTTGGAATATATTACTGTGATTTTTTTTTTTTATTTTCCTTACAAACATCAGGTGTGTATACAACTTTCTATGTTGGGGCTAGTACTATAGAAGTTTATTTGGTATATGCATCTAACAGCAATACGTTTATGTACACTACTATGGCCATGCATTCTTTCACTTTTGCCTCACGGTAATGTCAAAGGGGTAGAGGGATACAGAGATAATAGCTGTGTGGTGAGACATGTTATGAATATTACGTGTGTGAGAATGTGTGTATATATCAACAACTAAAGTACAAAGCCAAGAAATGGCAAAATATTGATCCAAAAGAATTGAAGCTCAAAATATGGAAAGCAAAAATCAAAACTCACCTTTTTGCACAGTGATAGCTCTCCTGCACCCTCCAAGTAAATGGAGCCATCTAAACTGAGCCAGAAGATATAGCAAACCTACCGGCCGATAAATTCAGGTCCAACTTTACCCCTCTCTCCCCCTTAACCTTCCCTCAGTAAATACCATCAAATATAAATCCCCCTGTTATTACTAGGGAAAAGATCTTCAATGCTCTCACTAAGGCCAAGAACACTGCATCAATGGACAAATACAATATCCCAGCAAGTCTTCTAAATAGCATGAAACATGACCTATCAGGCACTCTGGGATTGCTGTTTGACTGTAGCCTCCAAACAGGCTTTGTGCCTCATGAATGGAGAACAGCAACAGTCATCCCTTTGCACAAAGGTGGGACATCTACAGACCCTGGAAACTACAGACCCATAAGTATCACTAGTCTTGTATGTAAAGCAATGCAAACAATTATCATGAAAATGAAAAATAATGATATAGTAAACATCCAGACACTTGACAGAAACCAGTTTGGTTTTGTCAAAAGCAAGTGATGACTACTCAATCTGGTGGACTTTTTTGAGAAAGTCACCAAAGCAATGCATGAGGGCAAAATGTTTCACATTGCCTACCTTGACCTGGCCAAGGCATTTGACACAAAACCCCACTCAGGCAAACTCAAGAGGATAGGTACAAACCCACATGTCACCCAGAGGATAGCCAAATGGCTCACAGACAGGACCCAAGAAGCTAGAATTGGGAAGTCCAGCTCACTAAAGAGGCCAGTCACAAGTGGAGTCCTTCAAGAAAAGTTCCTTGGACCACTCCTTTTTGTTTTTACTTCTCTGAAGTCAAGGCCAATGTTAATGGACTATGGTTGACTAAAGTTGCAGATGATTGCAGATTAGGAGCTGTCATTGAATTCCACACTGACACAATTGTTCTCCAGGAAGGTCTGGCACAGACACATAACTGGTGTCAGAGCCATGGACTAAGACTAAATGCCAATAAATGCATAATAATATCCTTCAGGAAGTCACCCACCCCTGGTAACTATCATATTGATGACACATCTCGTAGAGATGACTCAGTAGTCAGGGACTTAGGGACACACATAGACAGCAATCTAGCTTTTGACCATCATATGTACACTGAACTGAAGAACAGTGAAGAAATCATTCTATGTTGCACAACTTATAAACAAAGGTATAGCATCTAAGTCCAAGGACGTCATTGTTCCACTGTATTCGGCATTCATCAGACCTATTATTGAGTACACTGCCTCCTTTGGTATGTACCTAACTAGGCATTATCAACGACTGGAATGCCTACAGAGGTTTCTCACTAAAAGAATACAGGGTGTAAGTAAAATTTCCTATACAGACCACCTCATGGCTCTATCCATTCTGTTTCCTACAGGTTTTTGAGGGGAGATCTATGCCTGGCATAGAGGGCATTGTCAGACTCCACTCTGATGGACCTCCTGCATATCTGAAAAACAAACAGCACTTGAATTACCTGCTCTAAAGTCTTAAACCTTGACTGTTATATAAATAGGACCTGCTGGAAAGACATGTATGCATCCCAGAGTCTACCCCACTTCTGGAACAGGCTCCCCATCCATGTAAAGCAGAGTTTCTCCCTAACCCAGTTCAAGCACCGCATGGACAATTGGATGGGGAACAGGAAATTCATTCATGTTTGATGCCTATGTCTCTAATGGCCACAGGCAACTTGTAAATGGTTCATCTCCCAGTCCCCTACTTGTAAATGTTTCATCTCCAAAGCTCCTGCTTACATTTATCAAGGGTATCAGAACTTGTCAGAGATTTGGAATGCATGGCTAGGCTTAAAATGGCACTTGTGGTCGTTACCCTAGTAAACACCTATGAACATATACTCCCTACTAATTATATATACCAACTCTGAGATTGTACAAGAATGGAGAAAGGGCAATTTCTCATCCACTGCTGCTCCTTGCCCTCCCACAAAGTAATTTTGGCAGAAGCAATTAAATGAGTTTTGATCACTTCTGCCAGTAAAAAAACAAATGCTCAGTATTGTGAATATTTGATTACATGAAGTGTTTCCATATATATATATATATATATATATACACACACACACACACACACACACACATATATAATATATATATATATATATATATATATATATATATATATATATATTCCTATCATTGCATTGATTAAAAAAAGTGATCAAACCCTAAAAGATCAATCCCAAAAGACTAAAAGGCAAAAAAAAAAAAAAAAAACCTGTAAACTATTCTATTTTTTAAACTTTTATTTTGCATGTACTAAGCCTTAAGCTCTGCCCAAATGTTATAGTGTGTCAACATTTGCAAAGTCGACCTTTTGTGGTTGATATTGCAAATCAGCTATATATATATATATATATATATATATATATATATATATATATATATACATACACATAGATATATATAGATACACACACACACACACATATATGTATGTAAACATGCACACATGTATAGTAACTATATATATATATATATATATATATATATATATATATATATATATATACACACACATATATATATGGGTCTAAATGGGTCTAGGACACATACTCGACTAGCATATGTCCGAATCACAAAACATTGAACACAGATAAACGAAAGTGCTTAACATCGAAAAGCGCTTCTGTGTATGTGTAGTTCAAAAAAAAAATCTACGTTTCTCCAGGGGGCTTTGCCCCCTGCACCCCTCATACCCCCTTACTTTATTATTCTCACTCCAAGATCGCACTACAGCGGAGAAAGGGAATTTTCCCTTACCCGCACTGTAGTCCGATCTACGAAACAGGCACACATACACGGAAGCACTTGTCGATGTTAAGTGCTTTCGTGTATGTGTGTTCGATGTTTTGTGATTAGGACATATACTAGTCGAGCATGTGTCCGGATCCCATATATATACACACATATATATATATATATATATATATATATATATATATATATATATATATATATATATGGTTTACTATCAAAATGTGGAACAGCACTTATGCAAAACTGGAATGGATGAATGTGTCTTTTCCAGTTTCTGTAATGTCGTTCTTAAAATGTTTGAAACACATTAGCAAATGGTAGTGTACATTTGCTAATGTGCATTTGACATTCTTATAACAGATCACACTACAGTGGGGATTGGGAAATTTACCCTTTTCCTCAGTGGAGTGCGATCTCGGAGTTGGAATATATAATTTGCAAAGGGCACATGAGGGTGCTGGGGGGTTTGCAAAACGGTAAACACTTGTGCTGTAGATGTACGCTTCTTATGGCAGCTTCAGCACAGATGCCTGAGGTTTTGATGTCACCTCCTGACATTCCAAATTTGGTCAAATGCAGACGTCATGGTGATGCTTTTGACATTCTGTTAAAGTGACATTGTCAAATTTAGAGTGTTAGATGAAGTAAGTGGAATTTTGATTTTCAACTTTTTGACAGTAAACTATATATATATGTCCGCTAAAAACTAATCCACCAGTCTACTACACATAACCAATGACATTGTATCATCACTGAGACTGAAGCACTTAAAAACGGGTGTATATTAGAACATCGAAGTATTATTACTTCAAATGTTCTAATATCGAACCCTTTGCATCGAATGCTGAAAATAGCGAAGCTGCAGAATATTGAATACTTTCCTAGGGAAAGTATTCGGTGTGCTGTTTAGGCAGTTTTGCTATATCCTCGACTGTGGAGCAAAGGTTATGGACCGGGTTAAGGTAAGTGTGTGAACGAAGGTGAGTGTGCGATTGGAACCTTAGGGTTATGGAGCAGGAAAGGTGAGTGTGCGATAGGGACTTTAGGGTTAGTTAGCAGGTAAGGTGAGTGTGCGATAGGGAGATTAGAGTTATGGAGTGGTTAAGATGAGTGTGTGATAGGGACTTTAGGGTTAGGGAGCGGGAAAGGTAAGTGTGCGATAGGGACTTTAGGGTTAGGGAGTGAGTAAGGTGAGTGTGCGGTACTTATGGACCTTAGGGTTAGGGTTGGGTTAAGGTAAGTGGATAGCTGGTAGTGTATGTATGGTTTAGTGTAGGGTTTTGTGAAGTGTATGTGTGTGGATTATGTATTTTCGTGTGCTTGTATTGTGTGTATGTTTGTTGGAACAGCAAATTTTTTCCCTGGGAAAAAATTTGCTGTTCTGAGTGTTCGATGTTATGGTGTTTTGAGTGAAATGGTTCGATATTAGAACATTCGATGTAGTAATACTTCGATGTTCTGATATAGACCCCTTAAAAACATAGTGTTCAGCAAATTCATAAAAAATACACAGTGTCATGTAAGAAACATATAAATAGGTAAAAACTGTTTATATATATATATATATATATATATATATATATATATATATATATATGCATTTAAAAATACTTAAATAAGTTTTAACTTTAATAAACTTTTGACATTAATGTGTTCGTTAAGTTCTGGAAATCTATCAACTCTCACGGACATGTGCCATTTCATTTCTCTTACTTCCAATAAAATGTGAGTTACTCACTTGTTCCAAAACAGAGAAATGAAATTTCCTAAAGGCAACACATTCTAAACTGTGCTTTGCTAATGAATTCAATAAATCATGAGCCTTGATTGCTTTGAGATGTTCCCTAATTCTGGTCTTTAATTTATGCATACTTTTACCAACATAGAATTGACTGTGTGTACTACATAATGCAAGATAAACAATTTTCATACTATTACAATTATAAAAACCTTTCACGTCAATTAAACTACCTAAATGAGAACAACGAGGTCCATTGCCAATAACCTGTAGACCTCAGAATTACCTGCAATCATTTTCCAGTTATTAGTAACAATTTTCCTAATGGTGTCACTATCCACCATAAAGAGGAATTGGAAGTGCACAGGATTTGAACCCCACCATCCCAAAATTTGTTTTATTCTTAACACTGCCTGTAATAAAATCTATACCTTTTCTAAGAATTGAAGCAAATCTTAACCACAGCTTACTGATAATGTCATCACTAATACTATTTAATTCTGATAAAGGGTAACCTCTATAAAGAAATAACTCAGTCAAATAAAATACCTAGTTTAGAAACTTACGATCTTCACTAGTGATCCTGCTAATTCTGATTAGCTGCCCATGAAAAATGTTTAATTTCATGAACTTTGGGTGATAACTATGATAGTGAAGGTAGTTGTTGGTATAAGTGTCTTTTCTATAAATCCAACTATGAAAACATTTATTTGGTAGATCTAAATGTATATTTAAATCCAAAAAGTTAACTGTATTACCAAGATTACTGACAAAAAAGTGTAACCAAGTGAGGCTATTATTAATTTCTCCTAAAAAGATGTAAAGCAAGCCTTGATTACTGCTCTGAAAAAGAGGTCATCAGTGTAATGATGGTAGAAAGTGACATACTTGAAAGAAGGTAAAGATGCTAAAAAAGTGTTTTCCCACCAGCATAATACGGTGTTAGCAAAAGCTGGAGACATTTTGGCTCCCATCGCTATGCCAGTCAATTGCTGGTAGGATTCTTCATGTAATACAAAAAATTATTTCTAAGAACGAGGTCCGTCAGTGTGCTGATGATGTTAATAGTAATATTATCCAACTTAGCATACTTGTCCTGATATGACTTCAAGAATGCAACACCTTCCTCTGGATCAATATTAGTACACAAAGAAATAACATTGACAGTCCATAACAAAACTTCACTTCCAGAAAACTGATATTCTTGTAACTGATCAAGTAAAGACCACAAATCTTTTAAGTAAAACTGACTCTTCTGAACAATCATGTTGGGAATCTTGTCTAAATAATAAGAGGTGGCAGTGGTTTTGTATCTTGGAGAAGAAAGTATGGGTCTAAATGGTGGTCAAGCCTCGTTTTTATCTACCTCAGGTATGCCAGATATATATATATATATATATATATATATATATATATATATGTGTGTGTGTGTGTGTGTTAGGGTTAGGGCTAGGGCTAGGGCTAGCAAGGGGTTAAATTTAGTGTTGTGTCTGTTCGGTGTGCTTAGTTTTTGTCTTTGTCATTCATTTGTTTTGTCAACCAATGACGTAATCATATATGAATATATATATAAATATATATATATATATATATATATATATATATAAATATATATATATATCTATATACACGTATACATAATATCTATTTAAATAGATATAAATATATATATATATATATATATATATATATATATATATATATATATATATTATATATATATATATATATATGTGTATGAGCAGCATACAGTATATGACTGGGGTAATTTGTTATTTCACTTTCATTCCAGTCTAATACCAGAGGTGAGAAAAGAAGGTTGTTTTCTTTTTTGTGGGTATGGAGGCAGGCACTTTCCTTACATGTGATGTATGCTTCCTTTCAAACCTTTGTATTCACATACTATTTTGTTAGCTTAGAACACAAGTCATACAGCTGCCCTAACTACCTCATCTTGACAATTGGATGTTCTCTTTCTCTGGTCCTGCTTTATAACTATTAAACCTCCTCATCCAGTTCCTCTATTCTCCCATTCATTCCCCACAAGGTACAATAGCCCATCAGCTCATTAGTTCCTCCCAGACACAGAAGCCAAGGAGAAGAGTGTGGACCATTGTCTATGGAGGCAGTTTTTTTCTTGTTAGTCACTAACCCCAAGGTGTATCCCCAGTAAGCACTCTAAGGTTTATAAGGCAATGGCTAAAAGTGATGGCATGTCACATTCACAAATGATGTAACCTTTCATGGCTGCCCTCATTCCCTTGAAGTTAATGTTCCCATGTGGTCTTGAGACTACTCTGAGGATTCTACAACAATTCAGTGATCCCTCCCTGACATGTGCCCCCCACACTTTCTCTTCAGAAAGAGGTGAGATGGCTAATGCACGTCACTTTTCCTTTCCACTCACAAGCTGTAGTAGGTACACACATTGCTAAGTGAACTCAGATTGTCTGGGTTATAGTCAAAGCTTTATCCTGCTAATACCAGGTTGATCTGAATTGCAACTTGTGATAAGTATAATCTAACAAGTCAGGAGTAATAAGCTGCCTAGCTGGAAAAAAATAGGTCATTATGTGATATGTTCTTTCAAGTTTGCACATATATTTATAACATACACATTTCATACACACGTGCACACACACACACACACACACACACACACACACGCACACACACGCACACACACACACACACACACACACACACACACACACACACACACACACACACACACACAAATGCTGTTACTTAAAGACAGATTCCATATACCTGTTCACAGACATTTACAAGTTCTGTTTTATTTTAAATCTAGTCAAAGAACTAGCAAGTTTCCTTTCATGATTGTAAGTAGCATGTGGAGCATTATCGATAAAGGTACTTAATTGATTGTCAGAATATAAAATATTCCACTGCAATCTCAATGCATACCATACTAGTTTTTTATTAATATCCATAATAATAAAATGTACTTTTATAGCTGCATATTTACCATTACATAATAATAAAATGTACTTTTATAGCTGCATATTTACCAGACTTTACACAATGTTCTTTATAATTCAAATGTTTTGGGCATCCATACTATTTGTTGATAAAAAGACACATAGAATATCATAACTCAAAGCTTACTGGGTTGGTTTAACTGATGTGTAACATGGAGAGGAGTGAGAAAGTAAGTTTTATGTTTTCTCACATTCTGTTCTCTGAGTTTCTGACAGTTCAGGCTTATGGATACAGATATGGACACATATATGGATACAGCTACAGATATACATATACATATTTGGGGTGTAGTATCTTGCCTCCATATTGGGTGTGGAGTGGGAAAAGGCATTGCCTCCCCAATTTATTTTGTATATTTTTATGACTTAGGTAGTGTCAGTGTTTTGTGTTGTCACCTCATAAGGTTTTAGACATTTTGAGGTGAATTAATATAATGCAAGACCATGATTATTCTTTTAAATGCACAATTTAACAGTGACTTCTATCACCTTGCTAGAAAACATAAAGCCATAATTTCTGTTTGTACTGGATTTTCAACAGACTGAAAGTATAGCTTTTTTTCTTTCAAATATTATATCACAGGAAGATTTTAATTAGAAGTATATTATGACAACTACTAGACAGCAACAGATATTATGTGTTTTATGCCTCCTAAATAAGGTAGCATTCCCCGTATCATCTAGCGACCTATGAACAGTTAATGACTAACAAAAAAGCAAAGCAAAACACACAATGAAATGCCACTTGCACCACAGAAGCAACTGTAAGTAACAAAAGTGCTTACTGGTGTTGTTATTTCCAAAATAATGTGAGGAGATATGGACATGTCATTAGCTGCAGAATTGCTAGTCTCATTAGCACTAAACACATAGTAAACTGCCACAGACAAACTTTAGAATTAAATATATGCCCCCTAATTTTCAGTGCCCTGTGCATTCATTAACTCATAACTCCCATTTTAAGAAAATCATACTATACAGGAAATAGAAACACTCCTCCAGCTAGACACTGTCATGTGGTATCTTGACATTCATATCTCTGCAGTATTTCAGAAATCCTTCTGTCTTACTCAGGTAATTTCCAAAGGCATCTTATCAGGCTTCAGAGATATGTTAATTCCCTTTTACTCATACCATATCAGACCCATTATTAAATATAATGCCATTTTGGCATTTGATTGTCATCTTGAAAGACCTCAAATTCCTAATTAAAAATGGTTTCAAGAACTTTGCTTAGCCAGGCAGACTGACACCCATTTCTCTGTACTGCAACTTTTATGCACTCTTCCATCCACAGAGATCTGAACTTAGACTTTCAAGTCATGAAAGATCCAACCCTTCCTGACCTCCTTTTCTTTCACAAAATAAGTGATTATCTGGATAAATGAACTAAGCCTTCATTAACAGATTAAAATGTTAAACTGACGGATGGAAACATGCACATACCAGTAATGTGCATAGTGCTATAGCAAAGTGTAGCTGTGAAAGGATGTCAGCATTCAGGAATATCAGAAACAGTAGAGAGTACAGCAATGTATTTTATAGCCCAGTCTATCATCCCATATGCTATGCTGGCATGTGGCATCCTTTTTAATTATAGTTTCTAAGGTTCTATCCTCTTCAGCTATGCTTACCTTACCTTAATGTAATACAAAAACTACAAAAACCACGCACTAAACTTGTGAAATGAAGATGAAGAAGAATCAATGAAAGCCAGCAAATCTCCAAACAGCTGATTTATTTAGGTAAGCGCTTTCGGCAAGGTTCTTACCCTGCCTTCTTCAGACAAACAGATACAAATCAATTAAACCACTTATAAAAGAACCATTTACCAATTAACTAGTTAATTAACTGTTTAAAAAGATAACACACAATAGCAAAAAATCCATCGTACTTCCTACGAAAATACTTCATTAAAGTAATAAAAAATAAATAAATAATACAATATTCACATTATGTGTTCATATTTAAAAGTGTATCATCATTTCAATACATTTATATCACAAATATTGATTATCGAAATCTTTTGTAGTGGCCACGAAGCACAAGAAACTAAATAAATAAATAAAAAATGGGTGGATGAATGAACTTGTCATAAAGCTTTGATAAACAACAACATGCTAAACAGCTAAACAAAAATAAATACACCTCTAATAAAAAACATTGCTACATTGACAAAGTACGTCTAAACCTAAAAGGAATAATAATATGTACATAAATGACTGATAAACTTATTAAAGTATATGCTTCATCTTTGTAACGCTAACAATTTAAGCATACATTTTATAGATATATTTTCATTAAGACCTGGGTAAAGATGGGCCTTTGTTCTTATTTGCCACATCAATTCGTCGACCTCCAGCAATATTTGCCAAGGTCCCCCTCTAAAATCTTGAGGTCTGTGTTGTAAGATAGCAAACTTAAAATTATGCCCAGGATTTTCTAAACAGTGTTTTGCTAAAACATTATTGGTGTCCTTTTTAATTATAGCATATGAATGTTCATAAATACGCTGTCTAAACTTTCTTTCAGTCTTGCCAATATAATAGGCTTTGCATTGGGAACATAGTGCCACATATGTGACACTTCTGGTGTCACAACTATATCGACAATTGATTTTATAAATTGTGTCGTTGATACACAAAAGGTGACTAACCAAGACATTTTTACATTGGGAACAGGCCCCACATTTAGATATGCCTACATTCTTATTTAACTGTGTTCTTTTTTTGGCCTCCAAAATTGTTTTTAAATTCCGGCCCCTCCTAAAAGTAATCTTAGGACATGTACCAAGAGATTTAAAAAGCTTTTCGTCACCATTTATAATATCCCAATTTTTCTAAAACCTTTAGTTGAAAGTGAACCCCAAATATGTAAAGATTCATGGGGTTTTTTGAATAACATCAATAATTTAGAATATCTACACAATACATGTTTCTTGACAATTGACATAAAAGACCTTTACACTGTTATCCCACAAAGAACTGGTTTGGAGTGGATAAGGGATTTTCTTCACAATAAGAAATCCAATGATAATACTATTTACTTGATTGAAACATTACTAGAAATTGTTTTAACTAAGCCTATTATATTGGCAAGACTGAAAGAAAGTTTAGACAGTGCATTTATGAACATTGATATGCTATTATTAAAAAGGACACCAATAACGCTTTAGCAAAACACTGTTTAGAAAATCCTGGGCATAATTTTAAGTTTGCTATCTTACAACACAGACCTCAAGATTTTAGAGTGGGACCTTGGCAAATATTGCTGGAGGTTGACGAATTGATGTGGCAAATAAGAACAAAGGCCCATCTTTACCCAGGTCTTAATGAAAATATATCTATAAAATGTATGCTTAAATTGTTAGCGTTACAAAGATGAAGCATATACTTTAATAAGTTTTCAGTCATTTATGTACGTATTATTATTCCTTTTAGGTTTAGAAGTACTTTGTCAATGTTGCAGTGTTTTTTATTAGAGGTGTATTTATTTTTGTTTAGCTGTTCAGTATGTTGCCGTTTATCAAAGCTTTATGACAAGTTCATTCATCCACCCATTTTTTATTTATTTATTTAGTTTCTTGTGCTCCGTGGCCACTACAAAAGATTTCGATAATCAATATTTGTGATATAAATGTATTGAAATGATGATACACTTTTAAATATGAACACATAATGTGAATATTTCATTATTTATTTATTTTTTATTACTTTAATGAAGTATTTTCGTAGGAAGTACGATGGATTTTTGCTATTGTGTGTTATCTTTTTAAACAGTCAATTAACTAGTTAATTGGTAAATGGTTCTTTTATAAGTGGTTTAATTGATTTGTATCTGTTTGTCTTAATGTAATACAAGTGCTCTTAGCCAATACACAGCACTTTGTGAAAATCAGACCTCCCATTATTTTGTTAAATGCTTAAGCATCATAAATGGCTATCAGCATGACTGACCACACATTCTGACTGCACTGGCATCACAACTCCTCCATTTCATGCTCAGTCAGGAAAATGGGATAGTCTGATTGGCTGAATCATTGACCACTCACTGACTAGGTGTTCTCAAACAAGGGAATTGAGAAAAACATAAACAAAATAACATTAATGCCTCAAGTGGCTAACATCATAAATTCCACTGTTGACATTTAAGAAAACAGTTTAAACAACTGGCCACTATTGAAACTAAGATGGTTAGCACCAGAATATATGCAGGGTGTGGGAGAGATGGGTGTGATGCATTAATGGAGTTTCACTGGGTTTAGAACACATTTGTGCAGCTCTTTAAAGTGGAGGGAGAACACCCCTTCCTTTGTTTACAGGTTCCACTAACCATGTTCAAAAATGTCCTCATGTACTTTTCTTACAACTGTTTTACTGCCATTATAATTCAATGAAGATATGAAATATCACATAAAAATAGCTGTACATATGGAGGCTCCAGAATTTTCTATGACCAAAGCATGAAATTAGAGCAAACAGGCAGTTTCTTGAGAAAACACGTTTCTCAAACATGCTCAAGTATGTAAAGTAGTCATTTACAAAAAGCGGAATGATACGCGGCTGTAAAGGTAAACTGTCACCAAACAGAATCCCTACCCCAACTCATAAAGGGATATATGAATATATTAACTTCATGACTAGAGTGACTACCAACCATTTTGTTAACAACTGAATAATAGTCATTAGGTTAAGGAATTTCATACAATCCTTTAATACTGAAACAAAAATGTAGCACTATAATAACGGGTTAATGACACAGTAACAATAAAAGGGCCTCCCAAGAGTCACCCACACCTTTAATTACCTTAAGGAAAACCTATAAATAGAGCATTGCAATTTTTTTTTGAAAAATTATGTTGCTTTACCTTGTCTATAATAAATCTCAGCACAAATCCTAGCCAAAAACATGGTTATTCATTTTTAAAACTGTCCAGGCACATCATAAAGAAAGGAAGTGCAAATATTTTGTAAGAGAGTCATGAATACCACCTCTTTCTTAATCAAGAAATCTAAGCTCCCACTGAACCATCTTGGTCAGTATCAATATCATCTGTGATGTGAACAGTTTCAAGAGTATGTAATGGCACTCTTCTAAACTTTAGTTATAACATTTAAGGTGAAACAAGAACAGCCTTGGTGAAATAATATCATAAGTGACCTGTTTGAGGCTATTAACCACTAAATATGCATTGAATATTAAGGAGAAATTAAATGAGTTATGGTTACAATGTTTGGCCAATGATATTTATTACTTACTGTTAACTGAATCTCATTATCTAGACAGAAAAGTTTTGAGATTCAGTTTTCTAGTAAATTCTCAAAAATTATTAATCATACTCAGTGATCTTGTGTACCTCTGTGGAGCAAAGTATAACCCCTTTCTAAATGTGAACTTTCAGTCTCAGAAAATATAAATGTTGAAATATAATATTCTCAGGGATTTATAGAGAAGCTGTGTACTACCCAAAGCCACACAGTGTGTGTGTGGGAGACTGTATGTGTGCAAGCACCCGTGTGTGTGTGTCTGTATAATGACAGTGTATGAGTTGGTCTGTGGTTGTGCATGAATGCAAATTGTGACTGTGTGTGTGTGTGTGTGTGTGTGTGTGTGTGTGTGTGTGTGTGTGTGTGTGTGTGTGTGTGTGTGTGTGTGTGTGTGTGTGTGTGTGTGTGTGTGTGTGTGTGTGTGTGCATCTGTGTATCTGAGTGTTTTTGTGTGCGTGTATGTCTGTGTGTACGACTACATATACAACTGTGTTTCTGTATGTTTTCTGTGTGTGTGTGTGTGTGTGTGTGTGTGTGTGTGTGCGTGCGTGCGTGCGTGCGTGTGTGTGTGTGTGTGTGTGTCTGTGCGTGCGCGCATGCACGCGCGAGAGTGCTCATGTTCCTATATCTGTTATTCACTGTGTTGGGGTATCTGTGTATGGTCTGCAAAACCTGTTTTACTTTGTAGCTCCTGTTAGTAGGATGCTCCACAGAGCTGTGCAGATCTGCTTAGTTGAGATTCCTAGTCATGAAATTCTCTGGTATTAAGATGTTGTCCTTGCTGGAATGTGCATGGTTATGATCACAGGATCATAGGATCATAGAAAGTTACTAGGCTAATGGCTCTAGCGCCCTTACAAGTCTAGCCAAGTTCTTATCCTTATTTCCTTGATCAGCACCTATTGCCCCTGTCCAACAGGGATACAGATGAAAACCCCGGAGTGAATTTATGGTCACCCATCCAATCGTCCAGATTGCATTTGAAGAGTGCCAAAGAGATGCTCTATGTGACATGAAGTGGGAGGCTGTTCCAAAGGTGTGGTAACCTCTGGGAGACAAATCTGTCCCTCCAGCAGGTTTTATTAATCTCACATACCAGGTCAAGGTCTTTAGAGTGAGTAACCCGTGTACCATTTGTCTTATGGATATGCAGCGTTTTTAATAATGCAGGATCAGAGATTGCCTTGTATGCAAGGCAGCGAGCACCTCTGAGTAGTTTGTAGGAAACGGAATAAAGTGAGAGTGATTTCAGACAATCCTCATATGCCACATGCGATTAGCAAAGGTACGCAGTGGTGCAGCACAACAGACAGGTAAAGAGCAAGATGTGCCAAAGCACTGACGTCTATGAATTCCAGTCAGTATTTTCAACCATTCACTTACCATTTTGCTAGGTGGTGCAAAATCAAACAATTGTCTTATACTTTTGCTTGTTACTGTTCTTAAAGCACTTGCAAATTGCTCAAGTATTTTGTTACTAAAAGGAATAACAGTTTGCATGTAAAATGCTTAGTCATACCGATTAAATATTAATAAAATATTAAGTTAAACTGCATTACTTCAGATTTTTTTGAATAGCAGGAATATGTAATAAATCATCTGTTTCAGTTCCTGAAGAAACTTTAGTACCACCCTCAAAAGAATTATCAGAAAACTTTGCACTATTCCTGTGTTAGTTCAGGGAACACCCATGATGTCTTAGAGAGCTTCTCTCTACCTCTAGACCAGAGGAATAACCATGGTGCATGTAAGCTACAAACGTTTTTCAGAATGCTCATTTCAATATTCCAGTTAGCAGCCTTTTATCACAGATGTGTTGACTATCAATAAATTCTGTTCTAAACATTTTGTATTCTGAACTGGACTTTAAGAGTTGCATAACATTTACTTGCTTCTTTTTCAGTCCAATTAATTTCTCAATTTTCTGAATAAATGAAACGGAAAGGAAATATCAGGTTGGAGGCCAGAGTTAACTGCTGCAGTTATATCCTGTTGTTAAAAGTGAATCCAAGCTTCCTACTGTACTTGGTATTCCAGGCATTCACTTGTTCATTTACATTTCTTAAATGTCATTAGAAGTCATTCACATTTCTCATGAGAGGAGTGAGAGAGCCAGGCTAGTTTGGGAGCTGTAGCTCTAGGCCATTCAACAACAGAGTTAAGTGTCGGAAGAATTTTCCCACCATCCCATCTCCTGTTTATTTATTTATTTATATTTGTTGACCTGGAAAGTCCGACTGAGCAAGAGACCTTACTCAGCCGAGGCCTGGGGAGAAAAGTCCAACAGTCTCATAAAGCAAAAGTTGAGTAAATGTAGTAAAGTACAAAACATATTTAAAGACATGATGTTTTTAAAGTACAGTACATGACATTTTTGGAAAACATATTTTACATAAAATTAGATTATCAGCGTCATTGAGTGAAACAAGTGGAGTGAAATGCAGTTATTGCTGTGTTCATAAAACCAGTGTATTTTTTCTTGTCTACCCTTATGTTAATATATCCACAAAATCCCCTCCCTCTCATATTTCACTGGCTGTTGTCATTAAGAACAAATGTATAATTTTATAAAAGCTGCTCCAATTAGAAATGTTTCCCTCCCATTGTATCAAAATCACCAAATAGACCAGCAAGGCAGAACGGAGTTCAATATTCATTTATATTTGTACTAAAACAAACTAGTTTCGGCAAAAACAGCCTTCTTCAGTGTAGGACAGTACAGTCAAGTTCCTTGTCCTCATCCATTTAAATACAAACCATCAGCCAATAAGGCAAATAAGCTCATCAATATTAATGAGATGAAAAAAATTTTTTTATAATCACAATATACAGAGTGTGACACTTCAGTGAAAAACAGTGATAATATAGGACATAACAACCATAGTTAAGGTAAAGGAATAAACTGAGAATAATATGGTATAACATATATATGTAAAAACATATATAGTTTTTTGGCCATAAGCAACATCTGTTACACAAATATTTATCCATACAGACAATGGTAATTTCACATATCGACTACCTATATTATATTAATTCAGTAGCCCAGACCCCCCATACCAAAATTACTGCTGATTAGCAAAATTTTTTGTAATCACAAAATGCAAGATGTAACACTTCAATGAAGAGCAGTGAGAATAGAGGACCTAACAACCATAAATAGATGTAAGGGAATAAAATAAACTTGGAATAGTGTGGTATAACATATATATGTAAATACATATATGGTTTTATGACCATAAACAACATCCGCTGAACAAATATTTATCCATACAAACAGTAATAATTTCACATGTCAACTACCTATATTATATTAATTCAGCAACCCAGACCCCCCATACCAAAGTTGCTGCTAATTAGCAAACCCATATAGCTGGGTGTCATGAACAGGAATCAGGCTAGACAGAGCAAAGATACATGTATATCATTTGCATACGCAAATATATAGTAATTCTTGATATCAAAATAATCCAAACCTTAACAACAAAATAAGTCAACAGGGTTATCAAGACATGGACATAATCTCCTATAAGTGATCATTTAAACCCGGATGGAACAAACCCCCCAGGGTTGTAATCCAATATTTTTCTTTTTGATCCAATAAACCATGCCAACCTTGTTTGTTAGTTCTATCTCCAGAGATGCGATCAATGACCATAAAACTAAATTTGGCCTGTGGATGTTTGCGTGTATGTTGATATAGGGCACTAGTCTCCTTATGGTTCCTGACATCACTACGATGTTCATTCATTCTGTATCTTAATGCTCTGGAAGTTTGGCCCACATAAAATGCCCCGCAATAACAGGAAGCAAGGTACACCACCCAATCGCTACTGCAATTACCAAAGATCTTGATGTTAAATATCCTGCTGGTGTTACGACTGGAGAACTCTTTAGATTTAGGCATATATGAGCAGGAGCCACAATGACCACAGGGAAACGAACCAAAAAGTTCATCACCATGCAGTGTGAGTTGTTTGTAAATGGTACCCCCACTTGCCATATGTTTAAAATGTGACAGGTAGGAGCCTAGGGTTTTGCCCCGCTTATATGAAAATTGACATCGTGGCCCCAAAATGGTTCGCAGCCTGTCATTGGCCAGTAAGATATTCCAATGTTTATTAATAATGTTCCTGACCATGTTAATATTTCTCCCATAAGTTGTGATGAACCTGACACAGGTACCATGAGATGATTGATTTTTATCTTTATTTTTGTATTGTAATAATTCTTCCCTCTTTATGCAATTAGCTCTACTTTGGGCAGACGCAATATCATGTCGATCATATCCTCTATTAGTAAACCTCAGACTGAGATCCCTGCTGGCTAATTGGTATTCCTCTTCATTGGAACTGAGACGTTTCATACGTATAAATTGAGATATCGGAATACTTTTAATGGTATGATGGGGGTGTAGACTTGAGGCATGTAGCAAGGTGTTGTATTGTGGGTACTTGCGGAAAACTTTGGTAGACAAGGTATGGTCTGGATTCCTGTAAACAGTGACATCCAAAAAATTGATAGTATTTTTATCATAAGTCACAGAAAATTCCAGTCCCCATACATTGTCATTAAGATATTCTACAAATTCCTGCAAGTAACCCACATCCGCACGCCACACCAGCCAACAGTCGTCCAGATAGCGTCTCCAGATGTCCATCTCGACCTGAAAGATGTTATGTGATGTATCATATATCATGTATTCCTCAACATAGGCCATGAAAAGGTCAGCATATATGGGAGTTAAGTGTCGGAAGAATTTTCCCACCATCCCATCTCCTGTTTATTTATTTATTTATATTTGTTGACCTGGAAAGTCCGACTGAGCAAGAGACCTTTCTCAGCCGAGGCCTGGGGAGAAAAGTCCAACAGTCTCATAAAGCAAAAGTTGAGTAAATGTAGTAAAGTACAAAACATATTTAAAGACATGATGTATTTAAAGTACAGTACATGACATTTTTGGAAAACATATTTTACATAAAATTAGATTATCAGCGTCATTGAGTGAAACAAGTGGAGTGAAATGTAGTTATTGCTGTGTTCATAAAACCAGTGTATTTTTTCTTGTCTACCCTTATGTTAATATATCCACAAAATCCCCTCCCTCTCATATTTCACTGGCTGTTGTCATTAAGAACAAATGTATAATTTTATAAAAGCTGCTCCAATTAGAAATGTTTCCCTCCCATTGTATTCCATAGATTTGTAATACTGAGTGTCCACCTAGGCAATCTGTTGCCTGCCCTTACTATAAATTTATCTTTGGATGCTCTTCCCAATCTCACCTCATCTGCTCATGCTCTAAAATCAAACAAGGAGGTTCCTCCCCTATGACTGCTTGAAATAACCTCCATTTCATATGTTCCTACCTTTGTCTTGCAGAGTGGGATACCTAGAGACATTAATCCCTTTTTTTTCATCATATTTTTTAAAATCTGCAACATATGGGGCCAAATTACCAATCACTAGCAATCCATCTGTAAATATAAGTACATACATGCTCTGCTGCTTTTATTTTACACATCTAAATACTTAATCACTTGACAGGATGGAAGGTCACCTGTGAGTTTCACCTTTGCTGCCAACCTTCTAACACTAGCTTTAAGATAATAGACTAACTGCTTTATGCGCACAGATACAACGTATTCTCAACACTAATAATTCCAACGGTGAGAGACATAAATAGTTCATCTGGTGGATTCCACCTTACTTAAAAGTTGTCCTTTTAGCTTCATATACCACCACAACAGTCCTTTACTAATTATGGTGAGGCTGTAAAATAATCACTCCCAAAGCCTTCTAGCAATAAGATTGAGTCTCAGAAAAATAAGGCCCCTCTTCTACCTCATGCTTAGCTCTCATACAGAGACACCCAAAGCAGGGACACTGTAAATGTACCACTTCAAACAACAGCTGCACTCAAAAGGTTGTAGTGATAGGTAATGCTATTTTCAGGCATGCTAATTCATCCATCCCAATGCTGGACAAGGGGAGAGTTACAATGACATTACTTTCAAGCGTCAGGATCTCTGACATTGCAAAAGCCCGTGGACCCTGACTCTAGACGAATATGACTAAAACATGGTAGTGTTACAAGCAGGAATGAATGACCCAAGGTGTAAAAACCTGGGGAACATGCTGAGAGATATATTAGAACCTTTCATGCATGTTGCAATAGCTGATGAGACACTAGTCCTGATTGGAATTCTTCCTTCATCTTAAAAGATGCATAGATAATTGACTTAAATAATTGGTTAAATAGCTGGTGTCATTCTAGGTTGTCTGTGGAATGTGTCAATATGGAACCAGATGCATGATAGCCCAGATTGCTTTACTAAGGATGGCCTGCATCTCTTTTGACAAGTCTTATGCATATTGGCTAAACCATGTGCCTCCTCCTTAATACCATTTTTATGCAGAGTCCAGCCGAGGGACATTGTAATTTAACTAACAAATCAATTTCTAAATTTGATCAAATTAAGGTGGCTCTCCTTAATGCCTGATGTCTAAACAACAAGTTTTCTGATCTTGAGGTGCTCCTGCATTTAGAAAACATCATGAACACTTCTTATATACAAGAGATTTATGTTTTTCATACGTTCAAACCCACTGGCAACTGTAACAGAGTCTCCGTGTTTGTCAAAGACATATTGCCTCTAGGCAGATCCCTAAGGATCTACAAACTGAATCCATTGAATTACAGATCAATCTACATAGGATTACTTATCAACTAATAGTGTGTTGTAGAACACATTCTTTGTACCTTGGCAAACTCATATGACTCCTCAGAGTTCTAAATGATCTCCCTATTAGCAAAAACTCCAGTATTGTGGGTGACATGTAAGTACACTATAATAAACTCAGACACCTATACCTCCAATGTATGATATCCCCACATGTTGCCAAACTTAAGAAAAAAATTCCCTTGAGCAGTTGGCAATTAACCCTGCCTCTTTCACAACCTCCCTAGTATCTCCATCCTCATTGAAGGCTGACCATAAACTTATGACCTTCTCCATAAACTCGCAAATATTTTACAGAAATCCACACTGATTTTAAGATCTACAAATGTGCAGAACTCAACTTTCTCTATGAGAAAATATCAAAATTCATGTAGGCTTATATACACCTATGAGACTTTGATGCCGCCTGGAGGATTGAAATGATTAGCTGTTCATTCTGAGCCCCTTAGCACTATCTCAGGTGCATACACAGATTGCTACTTTGATCTTTGGAATATAATGTCAGCCACACTGCTGGGGTACAGAATTCTGCTGAGACATTTTTGTGACCAAAACTGCCCAGAGTACTGTTTGGTTCTGCAACACAGTCATGATATTATTCTTAAAACATCATTATCTGTTCATAATCATGGGATGTACTGATGCAGCATTAAAGTTAAATAACATTATTTGTCAGAAGAATCCCCAGGTATTTTATCTGAAGATATTTAACTGTTCCTGTTCCTTTATCATGTAAGATGCAAAATATGCAATACATTAATGTGATACTTATTAGTTACAACTTACAGAAGCATCTGCTAGCATAACACAAAAAATACCCCAAGCATGATAGCCTGGAATACTTTAACAGGCAAATTCAGTGGGTGAATGCAGTTTTTAACAACCCAATCTAATGGCGATGTTCTAGAGTGATTGATTGCAACTAAATGTCCTGCCAACTTTCTTTCATTCCCAGATACAACACAAGCAGACACTAGAAAGGGTTTTTTAATCCCTGGCCCTTCTCCTGTCTGTTACAGGTGATTTCCTGTATCATGCTTTTGGTTACCACCCAGACATGGAGTTCTAGAAGTCCTAATTCCAGTTCACAGGTTAGTGTTATAATATCTGTCTTGTCTGGTTAGCAACAGTGAATTGCAGTTGCTGTTTTGCTGCTCTACAGTGTCATTTTTGGCTCACACTATAATGCATTGTGTTAAAACCTTTCCAGAAGATGATGTATGGTGAGGCTTACCCATTTCATCATTCAAAAGTTGTTGTCAGGGCACCTGTTTGGATCATGTTGTAAGGTATGAGTACCATCAGAGGATGCCCCACCACCAAAGGCCTTATAGTCCTATTTCTACCCTCCAAAGTTAAGAAATGGTGCCATCACTTGTCACAGTGGAATGTAATTTCACCTTTTTGTACTTCAGCTGATGCTGTGCTTAAGATGAATAGACAATTGCCTCACAAATTCCAAGGAAGAGTTAACACAAATATTACCTTACCTCATCTAACTCAGCAGCCATCTCTGTGACTACCAAGGTTTGTTTTCAGACATCATTTGCACATCCTATGTTTTGCCTCACAGACCAGAAGAAGTAATTTTTTTTTACAGTATCAATGCTCAGTTACACTGAGTGTTGCAACAATAAATAAAAACGTATGATGCATACATTTTGAATACAAGAAATACTGTTGACAACCACCTTATTAAATGTTTAAACTACTGCAAACTAGTGTTTTAGATGGAAATTATTGGAAATTATAGGGTAAATATTGCAATACAGTATACAAATGGAGTTGTTATTTTTCTAACTATAGACATATAGCGGAGGGATTGTTTAAGTAAATTTTTGGGTCTGCTCTTAACTAGGGAAATATTATGTGAATGAAGATATGATTTTGAATCTCTAACCAGTGTTCTTGGTCAAGTAATGCATTCTAGTGTGAGGAAAGCTCATCCTCTGCATCCACTCACTCAGTCTTAGAAGGTCTGAATAAGTTACCTCTTATTCTCCCCAGAAGATGAGCATAGTCTTAGCTGCATCAGCTCTCTCATCTAAAAGCAAATGAATATTAAATCATGCAACTATAGCATAAAGAAGCTTAGAATATACTTTATTTTTCCTAGATCTTAGGCCTTCTACAGACCCCATTAACTATAGGCCTATTAAACTCCCTAGGATTATATGTAAAGCTATGGAATATATTATTAGGGAACATATTAAATGTGACATAGGTGACCTCCAGACCCTTGGCCCTAGCCAATCTGGATTTTTAAGATCATGCCTACTCAACCTGCTCAGTTTTTTGACAAGGTCTCAGAAGCTTTACACAGAAGCCAGAGGGGCCACATTCCCTACCTTAATCTCACTAAAGCCTTTGACAACATCCATCATATGGGCTACAGTCTTAGCATTTACACTTACAGTGTTTACTGGATACCTAATTGGCTACTGGACTGAAATCATTTAGTTCAATGTGGGGGGTGTATCTCCTCTTGCCATAGAAGTGTTACAAGTGTCCTACAAGGTTCACTGTTGGGTCACCTTCTGTTTGGCATTTACTTCTCAGAGATAAAATCAGGCACCCAAGGTCTAAAGATAAGCAAGTTTGTAGGTGACTACAAATAAGGTGATGTCAAATTATTTCATGATAATCAAATTCTACAACAAGGCCTTGATCAGGTCTACACCTTGTCGGCTAATCACGGGCTCACCGCAAACTGCAAAGAAGTGTAGCACAGTTTCCTTTGTTATGAACCCTATCCCTTCTTATCGTATCACTAATATAGTTCTTTAAACACACCTCATCCTATCCCTTCTTATCGTATCACTAATATAGTTCTTTAAACACACCTCATTATTAGAAATATGGGTACTCATACTGACAATGAGCTGTTTTTCATCCACTGCATCAGCTGTGGTCACAAAGTCTTTCTGCTTTATTTGTTATGGCATCTCTTGTAGGGATAAGGATATCTTTGTTTCCATTTACTCCTCCATTAGCAGACCCATTAGCAGACACATTGCCCTGTTTATAGTGTACCTTTCTAAACATCTTTTTTTTTTTAAATACAAGATTACTAAGAAGGAAAATGTTTGGTTTAAACCACTCAATCTACCCTAATAGTCTAACATCTCGATTTCTCTACACCGTCTCTTACAGGTTCCGGAGAGATGAAGTTTGCTTAGTGTTTTGTGCTGTGAAAGTCCCTTTACTTTTCAGCCTATTTTACCTTCATAGATCAAACAGCTCAACTAAATACCACACCAAAGACATAGGCCTCCAAGCTAAGATCAACAATACCTGCCTCTGTCATAGGTTCTTTAAGCAAAGCATTATCCACCTTTGGAATAAATTCTTTTTGAACATCAAGCAGATTATTAATTGCAGAAGGAGTCATTACTGGGCACATTGCGAGTGCTGTGAAGAGCATGAAACACTACTAATTTCATGAACTTTAATTGCACTTTGACTTTGCCTTACATTATGGGTGCTGTGAAGAGCACTTCCGTCTGACATCAAAGACTGAAACAATACCAATTTTATGAACTTTGATCATACTTTGACTTAGGAATGGGGTCCATTCCCATCATGGTATTAGAAACCCAACAGACTTGGAGAAATTAAAAAAAAATAGATAATCTTTATAAGTAAGCTTCAATGACTGGATGGGTAATTCCAAATTTATTTCTGGCATTAATGATAATCATTTCTAGTCCAAAGAACTCGAGCCTATCCTTGTCGTTAGAAGGGTGATGTGGCTGAACCTTGTCACGGCTCTCCTGCCCTAAACTTAGTATGATCTTATGAATTGATGCATATTAATCATGATGTAGACACCAAGGTACCATATGTTACTGCCATGCAGTATTAGAACATATATGTTAAGCTTTTAGTGTAATGCTTTCTAGTGTTTTACAGTCCATTAATGAAGGTGGATAGTAGAATTCTCACAGAAGTCAAACAAAGAGTAGGATTAAAGAACATATAGGCTTGCAGTGCAACAAGAGCTTATCACATGCCCTTTGTATATTGTATGAACCTCACAGAAATGTTCTGTATCCAGTCAACAAAGAAACGTGGTGACAAAGTAAAGGACTAAATAAAGAAAAAAATGTATAAAGTACAGAAGTTACAAAGCGAAGCTTATTTGTGGGGAGTTAACCTTAAGTTTGTGGTAAAGGGGATTATCATCATCATGGTCATCATAGGCCTATGAAATGACCCACCTTAATACATGGTACTATGTGATCCCAGGAATGTAGTCAGGAAACAGTAGAGCAGAAATGGTATGGAGAGGTGTTGTTTAGTGGGATACCCAAATGGGGCCTATCAGCATTCTTGGATGGACTCAAAATGCACATGCAAACTTCTTTTTGTAACTTATGACTTTGTATGATCTCCTTTGAACTATAATGTTATATATGTTATAACGAAAGAATTACATTCTAGGATTATTTAATTATATTTCAGGTTAGTTCCTGAATCTCCACGATGGTTGTTGAATCGCCAAAGAACAGAAGAGACAATGAAAATTGCAAGGAAAATAGCAAAGCAAAACCAAATGCGTATTTCAGACAGTTACATAGAGGTAACAGGTATATCATATATTATAAGGCTGTTATAATTTTAATGTATAGAATTGTGGAGTTATTTACTAATGTAATCTTTTATCAATGTAACTAAATATGCTGATTTATTTTGTGTGTGTGTGTATTTCTCTCTCTCTCTCTCTCTCTATATATATATATGTGTGTGTGTACATTCACCCATTTGTTAATCAGCTAGGTCCATTGGGCACACAATTACTTTCCATTGCCAACCTGGGCTCAATGTCTGGTTAAGTAACTTGCTGAGGGTCACACAGTAGGCAAATGAGGGCTGAGGGAAATAAACCCTGTGCCACAGGAACTGCAGCTTTAACCCTCTCCACCAACTGCAAATCATGTAGTTTGCACTTGTGCTGTTGAATGGCAAAACATTAAGCAGAACTGCTTAAAACTCATCTCAGTGTAACAGATGTAAATTAACCTTTGTTAGGACTAACTGTATAGCTGCATATGTTTTGTTTCAGTTGTGTGCATATTGTGGACAGCATTCGTACATTTCCATCACTGTGCAAGTGCAGTTCTGCTACTGTGTTACCATAATTTATAATGTTAAAGAATTCTAGACCTGTATAAGCTAAGAACCGTGATATAGAAACTACTAATAATACAGAATTAAATCTGTTACACAAGTGAAAGATTTGTTCAGTGATTTTTGTATTTCATTTTTATATGTTATACCATTTCATCTTTCGAAGATACACTTGCATATCGTGGGAAATTCTTGTGATAAAGAAAATTAAATATATAGCTAAGAAAGTACAGTGCCAAATGACTCCAGATGGATTTTACTTTTTAATCTGGTTATGTTGTTTTTTTGTGAAATATATTTGGAAAGAGCACTGTTGCCTTGGGGCACTGGAAACAGCATGCTGTTGAAGATTTTGTACAGAAACCACATGATATTTGTTTAGTTAAGTTTGTGAAACAAAGTTGAGTAATTATTGATATGGAAGAAAAATAAACTGTATTTAAACAGGGAGCGTGCCAAGTAATCGTTTGCTTGGCTTAATTGTTGTGCAAACTCAAAACCAAAGAAAAAAAAAGTATTATATGTCCATGAATATGCCATTGTTTAATATTTGAAAATGTGCTTTCATAAAGCAGTTTTTCAAATAAGAGCACTTATTTATAATAATAATGGCCACCTTCATGTTGCAGATATTGTATAGATACTACATGAGAATGATTTAATGAATTGTGTTATGCAAATTCATTAGCTAATTAATATAAGAGAAAATGGTACTTAATAAAGAAAGGGGTATGTTTTGTTTCATATTCCTTAATTTTATTAAATTTAAATGTCTTCAATATAGATATTAGTTCAGTTGACTACGAATCAAATTCAATATTATGGTATGCATTGTGCAAGTCCAGTGCAACAGAGATGCAATGAAACAATCCAAAAAAATACACAATGTGTGATTCACATAGAGCATGAAATACAACCCTGCATTGCTAATGCAAATATGAAGAACAGCACGAATAATGATAGTTGTGTGATTCACAGTCAGCGGTTTACCAACTGGCAGCAGAAATGGTGGTATCACACACACACACACACACACACACACACACACACACACACACACACACACACACACACACACACACACACACTTAGGACTATCATCCAAGCAGACATCCCACAACCCTCCATGCCACACAATATCCTTTGCATGTCCAAACCATTTCCTGAGTATGCACACACACAGGACCACCCTGTTATACCTTTTGTTTCATTTTACCCATGTGCTGCTAACTATTAAGCCTCAACTCAGTAAGAGGCTCCAATCCATGGTAAGCAGAGTTTCTCAGAGCAGAGTTTGTCAAGTGCAACTTGGACAATTGGATGGGGAACAGAAAATTCATCCCTGGGTTGGCACCTATGTCTCTAATGGACAGAGACAGCCTGTAAATGGTTGATCTCTCAGGTCCTACTTGTAAATGTTTCACCTCCCAAGTCCCTGCTTACACTTACCAAGGGCACTAGAACTTGTCAGAAATTTGGAATGCATGGCTGAGCTTAAAATGGCCCTTGTGGTCATTAGACTAGTAAACGCCTATGAACCTATGAGATACATAATATTCATTCAAAATCAGCTGCAAAACTAAAGGTAGTTCATGTCCACTTACACTTTAGTTACTACATAATCCAGAAAAAGTGTGATCTGAAGTCACAAGCAGCATATATCCTTTATTTCCACTCAAGGAAATTAAATAATATCTTAGATTTCAGCCTCACCACAGCACTAATATTGCCCTGCATAGGTTCACAAACTCCCCTTTAGCAATACATCTCAAGATAGCTTTTCTATGCAACTTCTGTTGAACTTTTCAAGGCCTTTAATGCTGTGCAATAATTCACCTTACAGCATAATCTCTTTGCCAGACATGCACTTCACTGAGGGTCTAATTGTACAGCACTTCCCATGTAGGAAGGCTTAAGAGTTTGTGCATGTTTTTAACTGATTATGCATGTTTTTAACTGATTATGCATGTTTTAACTGATTATGCACTCTTTTGTTGGTTCTTCTCCTCTTATGTGGGGCATGTCTAGCAAATCACTTTAGGGAGGCATTACACCCCATCTTATATGCACATGACAGCAGTACTCCCGAGGCTAATTATTTTCCATAGTGTATCTGGCAGTGCTCTTCTGTTGTTAACTAAAACATACTTCAAACAGACATCTAGTCACTCTAACTGTAAAGTTTCCTATCACTCAAAGATCCTTCTAATTTCATAAACTGCTGGTTTAATAATGACATCCACTATGTGTGCTGGTTTGAAGTTGCATGACTTAGTAATTCATGTAGAGTCAACACATTTTTTTTTCTTATAGCTTATGCTTGCAAAACAACCACATTATATTCCTGTGACTGTGTAACTGAGAACATTTTGAGAATGTGAGCATTACTTATATTCTTAGTGATATGTTCCTAAGTTTGTTATAACACCTCATGTAGATGGTGAACAGCAAATTCTGGTTTTCACCTTAACACGTAACTAAAGCATTTAGGAGGGACTATACCAAAAACAACAACCTTCCATTCCTGATGTTGCTGTCTTCTTTGTGTCCCTGTGTAAACTGTATCACTAAATCTCCTTAAAGAATCATGTAAGAAAGCTGCATGGTTTCTATTTTGGTCCTCAATCCAGAAGGAAACACTTTAGTATTCAACAGGCAATGAAGATGAATTAACTTCAGTACTGGGTATTAGACTTCCAGGTTTCCGCGGTGGTGCAGCGGTAGCCTTGTTGCCTCACAGCAAGAGGTTCTCCCGTTCGATTCTCAGCTGGAGTATGGGGAGTGCCTTCTGTGTGGAGTCTGC
This sequence comes from Protopterus annectens, assembly GCF_019279795.1. NCBI lineage: Eukaryota > Metazoa > Chordata > Ceratodontiformes > Protopteridae > Protopterus > Protopterus annectens. Next base: position 1,537,265,925 of record NC_056725.1, on the reverse strand, counting down.
ATGTCCTCCCCATGGTTGGGTGGTCATTCGATAGACATGCGTAACTGGGCGTGCCTTCGTTGAAGGTTGAATGTCGAGCTGGCACCTCGGCATTTGTGAAAATCTACTGTCAATCATTAGCAGACTGGACTTCTGCTGTGGCGACCCCTAACCAGGAAAAGCCAAAAGACAACAAAAACTGGGTATTAGACTTCCAATCTTTTCTATCATCTATGATCTAGCATACTCAATAATTAAAGATACTGAACCATACTCTGAAATGATACTCATCATTACACAAGCTTTGCTTTTCAAATTATTCCTTCTGTGCATTACTTCTTCAGAAAAGTAATTCAGTGATACTGCTTTCCCAGTTTTTGTACCTAAAATTCCATTCACCAGGGGACCTAAAATTAATTGTTGAAACAGGAACTGCATCTGCATTTAGGGATAATTTTGCAGCACAGGCATGGTGCTAACTTAATATGTTCCACTGTAATTTGTCCATATTGTCTCAGTACATCTTATTCACCCTGTCCACACCCTTACAACTGATGGTCTGTGGACATATGCTTTCTTGGTCATTGATATCCACTATCTTCTTATTGCTACTGCTGCTAAACCTACTGGTTATTAAATGCTACTCATATCTTTATACACTTTTTCCTCTTTATCTTATCATTACATGGTCTTTATTCTCCTGCCTATACCCCAACCTTTGTCCCTATCCTGCTTTTTTTTTTGGTTTGCACTGCACCTCTGCAATTGATCATTGGTGTCAACCAGGAATTCTCCTCATCTGCTATGTGTACTGGGTCCTTCTGAGCATCGCTAGACTTACCATGTGGTTACTGTGTCCTTCTGAACATCGCTAGATGCACTATGTGTCTACTGGGTCGTTTTGAACATCACTAGACTTACTATGGGTCTACTGGGCCCATCTGAACATTGCTAGACTTACTATGTGTCTACTGGATCCTTTTGAACATTGCTAGACTTACTATGTGTCTACTGGGTCCTTCTGAACATTGCTAGACTTACTATGTGTCTACTGGATCCTTCTGAACATTGCTAGACTTACTATGTGTCTACTGGGCCTATCTGAACATCGCTAGACTTACTATGTGTCTACTGGGCCCATCTGAACATTGCTAGACTTACTATGTGTCTACTGGGTCCTTTTGAACATTGCTAGACTTACTATGTGTCTACTGGGTCCTTCTGAACATTGCTAAAATTGCTATGTGTCTACTGTGTCCTTCTGAACATTGCTAGACTTACTATGTGTCTACTGGGTCCTTTTGAACATTGCTAGACTTACTATGTGTCTACTGGGTCCTTCTGAACATCGCCAGACTTACTATGTGTCTACTGGGTCCATCTGAACATTGCTAGACTTATTATGTGTCTACTTGGCCCATCTGAACATTGCTAGACTTACTATGTGTCTACTGGATCCTTCTGAACATTGCTAGATTTACTATATGTCTACTGGGTCCTTTCGAACATTGCTAGACTTACTATGTGTCTACTGGACCCATCTGAACATCGCTAGACTTACTATGTGTCTACTGGGCCCATCTGAACATTGCTAGACTTACTATGTGTCTACTGGGTCCTTTTGAACATTGCTAGACTTACTATGTGTCTACTGGGTCCTTCTGAAAATTGCTAAAATTACTATGTGTCTACTGGGTCCTTCTGAACATTGCTAGACTTACTATGTGTCTACTGGGTCCTTTTGAACATTGCTAGACTTACTATGTGTCTACTGGGTCCTTGTGAACATCGCCAGAATTACTATGTGTCTACTGGGCCCTTCTGAACATTGCTAGACTTATTATGTGTCTACTGGGCCCATCTGAACATTGCTAGACTTACTATGTGTCTACTGGGTCCTTCTGAACATTGCTAGAATTACTATGTGTCTACTAGGTCCTTCTGAACATCGCTAGATTTACTATGTGTCTACTGGGTCCTTTTGAATATTGCTAGACTTACTATGTGTCTACTGAGTCCTTTTGAACATTGCTAGACTTACCATTTGTCTACTGGGTCCTTTTGAACATTGCTAGACCTACTATGTGTCTACTGAGTCCTTTTGAACATTGCTAGACTTACTATGTGTCTACTGGGTCCTTCTGAACATTGCTAGACTTGCTATGTATCTACTGGGTCCTTCTGAACATCGCGCTACATACTATGTGTCTACTGGGTCCTTTTGAACATTGCTAGACTTACTATGTGTCTACTGGGTCCTTCTGAACATTGCTAGACTTACTATGTGTCTAATGGATCCTTCTGAACATTGCTAGACTTACTATGTGTCTACTGGGCCCATCTGAACATCACTAGACTTACTATGTGTCTACTGGGTCCTTCTGAACATTGCTAAAATTACTATGTGTCTACTGGGTCCTTCTGAACATTGCTAGACTTACTATGTGTCTACTGGGTCCTTTTGAACATTGCTAGACTTACTATGTGTCTACTGGGTCCTTCTGAACATTGCCAGACCTACTATGTGTCTACTGGGTCCTTCTGAACATTGCTAGACTTATTATGTGTCTACTGGGCCCATCTGAATATTGCTAGACTTACTATGTGTCTACTGGGTCCTTCTGAACATTGCTAGAATTACTGTGTGTCTACTGGGTCCTTCTGAACATCGCTAGACTTACTATGTGTCTTCTGGGTCCTTCTGAACATCGCTAGACTTACTATGTGTCTACTAGGTCCTTTTGAACATTGCTAGACTTACTATGTGTTTACTGAGTCCTTTTGAACATTGCTAAAATTACTATATGTCTACTGGGTCCTTCTGAACATTGCTAGACTTACTATGTGTCTACTGGGCCCTTTTGAACATCGCTAGACTTACTATGTGTCTACTGGGTCCTTCTGAACATTGCTAGACTTACTATGTGTCTACTGGATCCTTCTGAACATAGCTAGACTTACTATGTGTCTACTGGGTCCTTCTGAACATCGTTAGACTTACTATGTGTCTACTAGGTCCTTCTGAACATCGCTAGACTTACTCTGTGTCTACTGGGTCCTTCTGAACATCGCTAGGCTTACTATGTGTCTACTGGGTCCTTCTGAACATTGCTAGACTTACTATGTGTCTACTGCGCCCTTCTGAACATTGCTAGACTTACTATGTGTCTACTAGGTCCTTCTGAACATTGCTAGACTTATTATGTGTCTACTGGATCCTTCTGAACATCGCTAGACTTACTATGTGTCTACTGGGTCCTTCTGAACATCGCTAGACTTACTATGTGTCTACTGGGTCCTTGTGAACATCGCTAGACTTACTATGTGTCTACTGGGTCCTTCTGAACATCGTTAGACTTACTATGTGTCTACTAGGTCCTTCTGAACATCGCTAGACTTACTATGTGTCTACTGGGTCCTTCTGAACATTGCTAGACTTACTATGTCCCATATTCAGGGCTGGAGAATAGACTAAGGAGACCTGCAGCAGTATCATTCTGCTGCTGCTTTTCTTTTTTTCCTTGGGTCTTAGCTTCTTGTTACCCCTCCCACATGTGTATGCAACATCCAATAGGCACACGTGCAGTGCAGACATGATGTTTTTCATCCTGCATCCATAGATACTCAGCTAATGTTCCTTGCCTGTTCCCATTTAGGACAACAGCCCTCTTGTGCACCCCCAGGCTCCACCAGAGATCCAAGGTGAGGAGCATCAGTGCATATGCTCCCCCAGGACTTGTGTTAGCATTTTGAGGGGCCTCCAGTAGATGTCAAGTTGCGGGCCCCCTAGCACTTCCAATCTAAGTATCACCCTGTCACTGCCATCCATCCTAAACAACCTTTTAGTTCATGCTGCCCACTTTTAGGAGTAGCACACACAGACTGACCTGTTTCTACAATACTCTTTCATTCCAGCAGGTCTATGTACCACACTATGTTGACCCACCTCACAAACGGAGAGTCGCAGTTACTGGCATTTAGTTGCAACAATGATACATTGCAGCAAGTCTATGTACAGGTCTAGACTTAAGTGAAATGGCACCCAAGGTTTACTGTTTCAGCCACCATCCCCCACACCCTCCAAACTTCCCCTGTTTTCCCCCATCTTGGGCTCCCTATGCCATGTACATTACTTTTTTCTTCCTTTTCTCACATTTTGACTTATTCTTCAGCTTTTTCAAGAAGCAGTAATTTTCTACATGCTCTAAAGTGCATTTTAAATGTACAACCTTCTAATCCAGTGCTGGCTTGAACAGAAATAATGATTAAGGAAAGAAACTGTGCTGTTGTTCAGCTTTAGTTTTCATTGCATCCTTTCAGTACATATTTTCTGACCAAGACAGCACAGTAATAACCATTTAAGAAATAAACTTCAGAACTTCCACAACACCCACAAACTATAGAAATAACACAATTGAAGGCAAATGGCAAACTGATCCACTCTCAAGTATTTATTTAGCGCTTTTGTTTATAAAATATAAACTTCCTCAGAATAAAAGCTTAAAAAAACATTTAAGAAATAACTCAAATAAGCCAGGACCCAAGAAGGAAGCCATGTGGTTATAGATGGTCTGGGATAAATTTTAGAGCATTTCCCCAGTCTTTTAATCCAGTGGTGACCTAAACAAAAAAGCATGAGTAAAAGAAAGAATTTCAGTTATATTTTTTTCTTTCAAGTAAGACTCAATGTGCACCCAAGGATTAATGTTCAAAGATGACAAAATAGCAGCTCACAATGAACTAAGAAAACAGTTGTTTTCTGGATACAGAGGTCCTATCTGGGAACTGCCTGCCTCCCTAACACCCCCCCCCAAAAAATAATAGTACTTATACATCCCTCTAGTGTTAAACTTATTTCAAGTGACTGCTGACGTACCTATACATAGCATCACTTATCACTCCTCAACCCAAAATGTCAAAGGAAACTCCCTGTTTACATGCATGAAGTGTGATTGTGAGGAAAGCAAAAAAAAAATAATAATAATGATTACAGTAATGTATTCTACTTTGTTGCTTCTAGACAGTACACTGCCCCTACACAACCTATAATAACCTTCTTTGTACTTTTGAAGCTTTGAAATGATCACCACACTATCCTCAGCCCAAAGACAAGTTATAATAACCTCATGTGCACACCTGTAAGGTTTGACTATGATGAAAATTAAAAAGTAATAACCACACAATCCCTCCTCCTTCCGCATAGCTAATAGCAGCATTCTGTACACACATGTCTGAGCAGGGCTGGTTTTAGAATGGGTGCAGCTGAGAGCAGAGGCCATTATCAGCTTTATCCTAACAGGGTCATAGCACAGCCTGTTCAAATTAAATCAATACATTTTTCCTCCTCATTTTTCCCCAACCAGAAACAGCTTTTGTTGGGCCCCCACATAGTCAAGGATGATTAAGGGAGACTCCTGTATTCATGTATGCAGTCTGTAGAGTGGGGGCCCTCAGACTCTTACAAGAGTTAAGTGTCTGAATGTTCTGTCATGCACAGTATCATCTCCATTCCTTTTGACATATTATTACTTGTTAGCTACATTTTTACTGATACCCAGAAGAATACTGTATGTGCCCTGGCATTATTGAGTGTGTGTATGGATAAAAATCTCTATTATTTTGCACACTCAAGCATAAGCCATAGAAATACTAGTCGTGTGCTTATTTCAGCAAATTGTAGTACATTGTGCAACACTGATACTGGCACACTAGATCAGTGGCTGCTGTTTAGCAGTCGTCAAACAGCAACAGAGGTGAGTCACTTTTATTTACCTCAGTGAGGAGTAATGCAAACCTGTCACTGCACCTGCTTTTACAGATCTTGCCTGAGTTGTATCAGTTTTCCTTTGTCCTTCATAAAAAAGTTTGATTTGCTTGTAAATCAATCAGGATTACAAACAGTTAATAAATCCAGGCATCAGAGTTTTATACTTATTGTCCACAAAATGCACATTGATGCAAAATGTGTTATTCTATTAACTTTTTAATTGAATTAGAGTAATATTTAAAACATGTTCCTGATTTTGAGCTTTTATTCTGCAGTTATTGGTATTGCTCTGAATTCTTCAGCAAAGAAGCTCTTAGTTATAGTATCTGCTGTTCTGCCCGTATTTATAAAACTCCCTGAAAGAAAAAAACATCCCTGAAGATTGGAAGGTTCAGCAATTCATAAAATCCAAAGTGTGCACTGAGATCAGTCATTTTTGGCTGCTGATCTGTCTAGTGCTTACGTTGCTCATATTCATTACCAGCTTTATCCTAACAGGGTCACATCACAGTCCTGTTCAGGTTAAAGAGCATAATCAGGAAATTAGCACATTTTTTATCCTCATTTTCCCCAACCAGCAGTAGCTTTTGTGGGGCACCCACATAGTCAAGGATGACTAAGGGGCCCCCTTGCAGCCACGAGTATTGCAGGTACCTAAAGCTGGCTATGATTAGTTTTAGGGGAGTGAATATCCACCAGCAGGGTTTAACTAAGCCAGAGGCACTATGTCAGTGGTAATATATTTAATGGAATTGTGAAACCTGTTGCTTGTTAAAACACTACTACTATAACCAGAGATATCTTTGTATTTTAAAGGAGATATAAATAAGTCTTATAACCCACCTGGTTTATTAAGTATACAAGACTGATATACTAGCTTGTGTTGGCTTGACAGACACATTACAAAATCTCAAGATAAAATGTATGATTGCTTATGTCATAAGTGATGGTTTAAGAAAGATGTTTCTTATTAAAAAAAGGTCAGGAATTGAATCATTTATGTAATGTTGCTTAGGCTATATGATATATACCGTAGCAATATATGTGAAGTATAATGTTTGCTAATGTTAATTTAATACAGTTCAATTACTTTTGTATAAATGTAAATTTGCCTGTGTTACAAGTGATAATTCAATAAAGGTGTTAAAAAAATCAAAAAAGATAAGATAACTTGGTGTGGGTTGGGGACAGTGACCGCAGGGTTTGCTGGTGCCTAAAGCCAGCTATGCCCCCCAAGGATAGACATGCCCATCCTTCCATCCCTTTCCACACCCCAGATTACCAAGATGCTAAATGAACCCAGGTCACCTGGGTTTTAGTCAGGGCTTAATCCCTCTACACTATGGCATGGTTGTTGTTTCTACCCTGTTTCCCTCCACTTCCTCTTCAATTCTTTCCACTGTTTTCTACCTCTCTGTCCTGATTTTACCTTTCCTCAGCTAGCACTTGATATCCCAGCTAGCCTCACTTTTTTAATGCTTCCAGTAGTGCTTGTGCTTTACAGCAAGTTTTCAGTTATTACAAGCCTTCACTATTTTGTTCACCTCATAAATATAAATCTAGTATATTCTCCAAGATCAAGGGTATGTCTCAACCACTTGTAAGAGTATTGTAGCGACAAGGAAAAAGGGCGCATCAAGAAACACAAAAGAGTTAAAAAATCGCTAGACAATATCTTTATTATTAGTTCTTGCAGAAGAGTATGTCTTTGCAATATCAAGGTACATATTTTTTCATTTTATAAAAAGAAAAGGCTATAACATTTTAGCAACAGTCTCTGAATTCTGATAAAGGACAAGACTTCCATTCGATAAGCAACAGTCATTAAATTGCTAAAGAAGTCATTGATATTTCTTGTTTTTGGTCTTTTGTAAGCTTTCTTTTAAAGTTAAAACAACTGGAAATAAAATCTGTGGAAATAAAAGCAAAGCCAATCCAACATTTAAGTAACTTATATATTTTGCTTTTCTCTGTCACATCTGAATTTGTATGCATATCCACCACCAAATAACTTGATTTGCTTATATGTATTTACAGTGCCAATCATTATGTGAAATACCATGGCCCATTAAATAAAGCATTCTGTGATTATGATGTATACCCATCAGAAGTTTATACAGTACAGTATAATTTTCAGGAGATACATCATTTTCTTTATGTCATTAACTAACCCCACCTCAAGCCTTACAGTACAGACAACATCCCATTCCAAAATGAGAATGTTATTAAAGACCTTGAAACTTGGGTCAATAATTCTCTTTTCATTGATCATCATATAACAACAGTAGTATGAAAGTCCTTTTGCTTAGCGCAGCTAATTGCTAAATGAGTATTGTCCACATCTAAAGAGTTCATTGTCTCCTTATAGCCAGCATTCATAGATTCACAGGTAAATATCAGGCTATCAGTCTGCAGACTATTACCAGTCTAGCCACTAATTAGAGACAGAATCAAACCCTGTACCTTTTATCTTTGACGTAAATACCTTAACCATTCTGGTTAATTAGACCTGTATTATTGAATTCAATGCTGCCTTTGAGATGTACCTCACTAAACATAACATTCAACTAGGAAGACCCCCAGAAGGTTCCTAAGTAAGATGATCACTGGCTTAAAAAGCCTAAGCTACCAGAAAAGACTGGAAACACTGACCCCTTTCTCCAGTATATTATATACTCCTGAGGGGAAATCTAAGTCTTGCCTTCCATGCCATTAGGAACTCATTGGTCCTGGAGCTTTTGTGTCTTCACAAATCTAATACTCCAAAAAATACTAGAATCAGGGATCGAAATCTTCAGCAGCAGATCAATAAAACATAGTGGAGAGATAAGTTCATTACGCAGAACCTTCCTCATGTCTAGAATTGACTCCCATTAGAAACTCAAGCATAGTGATACAGCATATTCATCTGAACAAATACTGCATGATTGGATGGGTATTTACAAATTCAATCCTGGCTTGGCTGTCAAAGCCCTCCTTGAAACATGAGTTACAGTCTAAGGGTGGTCACTGGGAAGGAGCAAATTGTTATAAGCCTCAGTTGCCTTACATTTCCTATGATCTTATGAATGCTTCCCATACCCCCCTCCCCCCTCCCCCCCCATTACCCTTGTTGAAAATACAGAATCCCACCTATGCTTTACATATCTTTTGTTTTTGGTCCATCTAAAGTTAAGGTACATTTGCACACATTTTTCACCTTTATGTGCTGTAGTTTTAGGGATATGCATCTGTAGTGTATCAGATAAAATAACTCAGTTCAGCTGTCACAAAGTTGGTATTCTCATTGTTTCCCTAGCAAAGTAGTTTCGATTCCTTTCTATCTGTACATGTAATACCTGACAGAAGTTTACTATTCTTACCTGAGTTTGCAGGGGCTTTACTGTTTGATTAACAGCAATTTCAGAAATTATAGGGAACAATCTCCCTAGAATAGACAATAACGATCCTACCTTAAGTTGAGACCAAGTTTATAAAATCTTTTGAACATAATATAACTATTTTGGTAGATTCTTAGGTTGTAAAGCATGTTGTGTCATCGTTTATTGTATGCAGATGCAACTGCAGTTTGAATGGAATCATAACTGTAAAAGTAAAAATATTTTATATCTGATATATGTCTGCTTGGATCTACCTGACTAGATCGACAGTGCAAAACACCGACAACAACTTCACCGACACCAAATCATCGACAGTTCACAAACACGACACCTCATACACTCGACACATCATAACAACAAACAAAACAAATCCCCTGTCCAAAACCCACACACACAACACAAGCACACCAAAATCCTTACAAACCAACACTAACCCATACATACACAACTATCTACAACCCTAACCGAAACCCTAACCCTAAGGTCCGTCACTATCGCACACTCACCTAACCCGCGCCCTAACCTAACTCACTTAACCCACCCCTAACCCAAAAACTATCACTACTGCACCCTTACCTAACCCGCGCCCTAACCCTAACTCACTTATCCCACCCCTATCCCTACAGACCGCCAACATCGCACACTTACCTTACTCGCACCCTTACCTAACCCGTGCCCTAACCCTAACTCACTTATCCCACCCCTATCCCTACAGACCGTCAACATCGCACACTTACCTTACTCGCACCCTAACGTCCGTCACTACTGCATACTTACACATCCTTTCCCCATCTCAGTGTTCTCAGCGTCGGTGTCTTCCTCCGTCGGTCTTCTGCCTTGTCGATCTTCTGGCGCTTTGTCGGTGTTCTGACTTGTCGATCTAGTCAGGTAGATCCGTCTGCTTCCTTATATGGTATTTTTAAATTATGTTTGAATATTATCAAATGCATATAACCATCTCAATCTGGAAAATGTAGTTCTTGGTTATTCCCAGTTTTCCCTCCTAAGGTACATGTGGAACTCCCACTCTTAAAAACCTTTTTTCTCCTCAACTCCCATATCATCTAAGTCCATCTAAATGGAAGACCTAAAAGATGCAGCAAATGAAGAAGCTACATGGGTAGTCTATGAGTTTTAATTAAAAGAATAGCCCATATCCAGGCAAAATACTGCTATTTATAATGGGCCACTCTATTCTTACTGGTTTTAAATATATTAAGATAAATGAACTGTATAGTTGGAATACTCCTGCAAATGAAGGTTATACTCAAGAACTTCAACTGTGGTGCTAGTAGTACAACATCTAGTAATGCAGTATCCCTTTTCTGATTCATTATTTCATGGGACAGTTTATTATAATATACACTAAGCTTAATAATGGAAATATGTTCTTAAAAAAAGATGGAAATCTAGAGCATCCACCTGTTCGGCTATAATCAAACCACCACAGCTTTGGCATGTACCATGACAGTAAACCATATGAAGGAAATGAAATATTTCATATAGTATGAAATGTAAAGCTAAGACACATAAAGTGGAAAAGAAGGATGTACCTTTCTCACCTTAGTTGTACCATCCATGAGAACTCTCCCCTTTAGGATTTCTATCTTATCTTGATTTTTCTTTGTATGACTTGTTACACCAGCTGAAAGAAAGTACGTATGTTCAGCTTTTGGTATATACCAAAATGGACACTCATCTCTGTGGTGCAGGAGGCCAAAGCCCTGACTCTACCACAGATGACCCTTGTCTGGCTAGTTGTACAGGTGCTAGAAAGACCAGGTGCAGGAGGGTAGGAGATAGTGTGGACTCTGCTGGCTCACTCATTCTGGAGGGGAGGGAGGAAGCCTAGGCTCACTGCAATAGCAGCATTAACAGCCTGGTGAAATGCTTCTTCTTAAGGTTTGTCATGAGTGGAAGTGGGCACGCACCTCCCAAAGGCAGTACTCTAGTGGAGGTGAGCACCCACTTCCCAAATGCAGGACTATTGTAGCTCATAAGGTTGTGCAGGGCGGCCCTGTTAGGGGAAAGCTCCATGACATCCATATGGCAGTGTACCAGTATCACTGATCTTCTCACCAGCCCAAGATGTGGGTCAGATAGAGCCTGGGGAACCTACAATAGGTCTTATAGACCTGTTGAAAAAAGAGTGAAGCTGGTAGCAGGTGATTGTCACTCCAGGGAGCTAAAAGTAACAAAAAAAAGATATAGCAAAATTATAGAGTATGGCTATCAGCAGATAGTACTCTGGATTTTCATTCAATATATTGCTCTTATTACTTCCTAGTAGTTTATGAATTAGTCAGTGGCCTTCCTGCCTATATTATTCCATTTGGTACTAGATAGATTGACTAACTGATTGAGTGATTGATTGATTGATTGATTGATTGATTGATTGATTGATTGATTGATTGATTTTATTTTTATTTTGGAATCCCAGGATGGTTGTTAACCAGGACTGGAATGTCTTTTTTGACTGATACTTACTCCCTGTTGTAACACATTTATAGTGATGCAGCCTGGAAATGTAATGGTTGTTGCTGTGGTTTCTATCTTGATCAGAATTGCTGATTTTCCACACCCTGTGAACGCTACTTCAATGAGGGCAATTCTCCATCCAGGGATTGTGGCCAAAATGGTGTAACAAAGCAAATAAACTTGAAAAAAGTGAAATGAAAACAAAATAAAGATGTTGCCACATAGTTTTATATATTGTGATCTTGGTTGTAATATTGTAAGCTACCAATAAAACAGTATGATTTGAATTGTATTACAACACAGCTCAGCTGTACTTTATTATTCCTGACTTCATAGTTTTTCAGTTTGGCAATATTTTCATTTAACTGCTTGGTGACAAAAGTTAGGCAACGCATTGATTCAGTAAATAGCATTGCCACCTCACAATAAGAGGTTCTTATGTTTGGTTCCTAGACTGGTGGCCTTCTGTGTGGATTCTTCATGTCCTCCCTATTTTCTAATGGGTTTTCTCTGAGTATTCTGGTTTCCTCCCACATCTCAAAAACATGTGGAAGTTATATTACTGACCCTACATTGTCCATAAATGTGTGTATGTATAGTGTGTTTGCGTGTGTGTGTGTGATATGGAAATCAACATCCATTCCCAATACGTAATCTCTGTGGATGATAGCAGCTGTTCATGGGATTAATATAGGTGTCAAACATGACTCAGCATCATTGATTAGATGGATGGCAGGAGTCCATACCTCTCAACCATGCCAAATTTTACATCCAACTAATGGGGTGCCACGATTCCTGAGTGGCACCCTTTAATTTCCAAGTTCCCCAGCTTTCTTTTTTAACTTAAGGCTGCTTTGCTTTCAATGCTCCATTATTTTATTTCTTCAAAGGTATGTGTGTCAGGTGACTGGTAGCTAGAGTTACCCAGGCTCAAACCCTGTACCTTTGGAACAGGTAGCAAGAGCCTGAATTCCCTACCCACCACCACTTATGAAAACTCTCCAGTTTTTTGCCTCATATTTTTGTTCTGTTTCTCATAAAATATGTGGTTTTCTAGATTTTTGTGGCAAATCAGTGAAGGATTGAATTCACTAAATAATGAGAAGCATTTGAATTTCAGACATCTTACTCTTTAGAAAAAACAGGGTAACACAAACCTTTTATTATAGCAATTTTCCAAGTTTATAAGATCAATATTTGAAATTTGCCCCTATTTTGGGGGTTGTAGTCCCCCATTATTGGCTTTGGCCAGGTTTTTTTGTGCTAAGAGGTTGAGAGATATGGTGAGAACTGAATTCATTGAATATGTTTGGGGGTTGTATTCCCCCATTATTGGCTTTGTCCAGGTGTTTTGTGCTAAGAGGTTGAGAGGTGTGGTGAGAACTGAATTCACCAAATGATAGCCATTTAAGTTTCAGTCTTCCTATCTTTCAGGAAACAGCTTATTTGGCATAGTGGTATGTTGCTCTGACTGTAGTGCGACTTGGCAGGCAGTGAAATGCATGGTAGTAACACATTTTATTCTAGCAACTTTCCAAGATTATACAAGCAGTCTTTAAAATGTCTCCCTGTTTTTTGGGCTTTTGCCCCCCCCCCCCCAAAATAAACTTTGGCTTTTTCAAGATTTCTTGTGCTAAGAGCTTCAGGGGAAGAGGAGTTTAGTGCTGCTTATGGTGAGTCTGCTTGCGTTGCTAATAGCATAACAGCTTGAATGTTTGCTTTTGATGCAGAAGGCTCTGGGTTCTACTCCCACAGTATTTTGATGCATTGCTGATACTGTACTGTGTTGTACTTTTAAAGGGGGTGGATGCTGCAGCCTTGAGAATGTGCTCTAGTAACTATGAACGTGTTAATAGTTTGCCATTCATTCCCTATTGCAATATTACTAGCTTAGCATTTTTTAATGTAACATAGGCAATTTATTCCTCAAGAGCAACAGGCACTTTATTTGTAGATGAAACAATGAAATATAAAGTTTTTTGCTAGCAGCAATCTCTTCATTAGTTACAGATCTCTTTAATGTGAAATTATTTAGATGAATTTTACTTTTGCAGAGATTGTGCATATTTATGGATACTGATGGATTTTAGAAGTTTGAGTATACTTTTATGATGGAAATGTTCTGAATTTGGCAGTTTTGTCATTACTGATGCATGCATTTTGTGTCATTGTTTACTGGAAAAATGTTCAAAACAATACATTTAAAGCACCCTCTAACAACTGTAGTGCATTATACTAGGAATATAATTTTATACAATCAGGAAGGTGTATCAAAGAACAGATGCATGATTCATGTGCAAGGGGCCTATGATTTAAAAACAGCCCAAAGTTAATCTTTATCTGCCACTGGACAGATGTATTTTCTTTAAATGTGGGTTTCAATGCTGTTTCAATGAATGTGTTTCAAGGGCAGACAAGTTTTAATGCTAAGTCTATTTTCATTCTGAGACTGCATTGTTTTGTTTAGTAGATGTCTATTAGTGTTTGTGCTGTAAAATGTAAAATAAAACTTTCAAATGAAATCCAAATTATCGTAGAAGTAAAGCAGTATGCACATTATAGTGTTTATGGTAAATGGAATGAAATAGCCAAGTAATGGGACATTGAAATGGTTGCGGGGGGGCGGGCTGTATATGGGGAGGCCCCATTCGACCATGATTTTGTGAGGGGGGAAGGGCAGCAAACTCAAAGACAGCCTCAGGCGGCACAAACTGTAGGTAAGCCACTGATCAGAAGGCTATGAAGAATGACATTTGGAGGTCCTTGCAAACTAGAATATTCTTTTGCTAAGATTAGAATACTACCTACCCTTAAATGCCCTACTTTTATCATAAAACCCACATACTGGAAGTCACCAAGAACAAAATCCTAAGGTTCTTAATCTTGTTCTTTCCCAGTGAACATCATTGTTACATATTTAAACGAAAATGGTTACCATCTACTACAGGGTCTAGGTCTCTAAGGCCATATTTTGGTTGTCTGTTCTTCAGTTTGTGTTTGAAAGTTGATATCGCACAATTCCATTGGACTGGGCAGGGTTGCATAATCATGCATGCAAATTTTATGTTAATCAGCATACAGATTTGTACCTATTTTTCATGGGCCTTTGTCCAGACTTTTGATGTTTCCAGGTTGAGAGGTATGCAGGAGTCACATTTGGAGTTAGACTTTTGGGCTATATTTATTTTGGACACCAATAATAGCACATTCTTGGCTGTTTGTATCACAGCACTTCAAACAATATTTGATTTCTCTGTATGAGCTTTTAAGAATTACATTATCTGGATGTGGAATATTGCCAATATATTCTTTTGGGAAGGTATGACTGTAGTACAAAATGCATGCTAGTTAGTTATTTTCATTGTCACATGGTACCTTTCCTTGGGTGGTAGACCATTTTACTGGAGGCTTGGAGAAAAGTTTTATTTCATACAATGATATAGATTAATATAGACAGCTTTATACATCTTGTATAACTATTTATTATACAGGATTACACAAGTGTAAATGTTTGACATGATTATCAGTGTAACCAGGGAATAGTAATTCTTTAGATCAGTCAGGAAAATATAATGAGATTAGTTAATTAAGTTAGTACTGTTTTTTCTGTATCTGTGTGAATCTCTCCATCTGTATTATTTTTAATATTTCCTGTGATTGAAGCTCTGGTGGTTATTGTAAATAGATATTTAGTATTTTCATGTCCTTTCATTATTTGTTATTAAATCTATTTAAAAGTTTCATTGTGGCTGGTCTTATAGAGAATATTTAACCTTTGAGAGTACTTATATTTATTTGGTGACATTGTGACCACTCCTGAAAGCTTTGCTGCATTTGTCAAACACTGCCATTTGTATTAGTATTAATTTTACTCAGTGTAATCGGATACCCTTGTAATAGCCTTAGAGTAGCTGACTTTGGAGTGTTCTGGTGGCAGTACCTACCTTATAGTATGGGCAGAGGGGTGCATAGCTGTTAAATCTCTGTTAGCCTTTCCCAGGTGTGTGTGTGTGTGTGTGTGTGTGTGTGTGTGTGTGTGTGTGTGTGTGTGTGTGTGTGTGTGTGTGTGTGTGTGTGTGTGTGTAGGTGTGTGTGAGAAAATAAAATCTCAAACAGTGTGCATGTCAGGTACTTGGAGCAGGGACACAGAGCACTGCTTTCATAGAGAGGGTCATGGAGGACTTGGCTTGGGACATTCTGCTAAGGACTCAACAGTGCAGCTGTATCAGTGGGGAGTCTTATTTGGGGGCCTGGAGAGAGAGAGAGGTGGAAATCCAGTCCCTGGACTGAGTGTGTTCCCTGTGTACTCTTAAGGAAAACCACAAATTTTATGAGAAATAGGCCAAATATATGGGGCATAAATCTGGACATTTTATTTATTTATTTGCCTTTGCTTACCAGGGAAGTCCACTGGGCCATAGAGAACCCATTTTCAGTGGAGGCCCGGGGAGAAAAGCTCCACAATACAAAAATGTAACAATTTAAATTACAAGATTTCAGTTGCAAACACTAAATTTATACAAAATATATACTAAAAACATAAGAATAGTATAATCTGTACAGACTTGAGTATTGCGGTACAGATTTGTACAAAATACATAGTACAAACTATAAGAATAGTATAGTTTATAGAGTCATTCTGCAAAAATCTGGCCAGATGATTGCTATGCTGATACCTCTCGACCTCTTAGTGCAAGAAATCTGGACAAAATCTAAGCAAAGTCTGAAATAATGGGAACACTATGGCCCAAAATAGGGATAGATTTTAAATATTGCTCTTTTTAACTTAGAAGGTTGCTAGAATAACAGGATTTGTGTTCATGAGGATTTTCTGAAGGATATGAAGTCTGAAACTAATATATGTATTTCATTGTTTAGTGACTTCAGTCCTCCGTGATTTGCCAGA